>NC_139460.1:304120000-304415000 GCF_057233095.1 Heloderma suspectum | reverse complement strand
CATCTAATGTCAGAGTTGGAAGGGAAGTTTTTCACTCACCACAATGGTTAATGCAAACATTATTTACCATATTAATGTTATTGGGTTGTACTGGTGATAACAATTTACTTCTATGCATTTTATTTTATTTTATTTTATTTTATTTTATTTTATTTTATTCATTCATTCAAAATTCTTGCATCCTGCTTTTCTTCCATTTCTGGAACACAGGGCGGTTAACAGCGCAAAATACAAAAACAAGCTATAAAGTAAAAATATAAGCATTTGTAAAATCGCAAAACATGAAAATACAATAGAACAACAGCAATAGCACTTTCCATGATTACACCTAAACAGCTTTATGTCAGAGTCCAATTGGTTGAACAAATAAAAATGTCTTCAATATTTGTTTGAACAATTGGACTGTAGGGTCAAACCTAATATCATCTGTGAGGGAGATCCATTCATTCATTCATTCATTCATTCATTCATATTAATGAAGTCCCATATGTCAATGTCACCCACACCCAGACATGAGATTTCCAGTAATGATTGGAAAACTCTGGGTACAAATTCCCACTTAGCCATGAGCACTCCAGAGAAAGCTATAACCAGTCACTATCTCTTAGCCTAACCCTACCTCACAGGGTTGTTTTGAGGGTAAAACAGAAGTGGTGGAGTATGTACCTTGCCCCTAGTTCCTGAGGAACAGGGGCAGGACACAAATGTGATAACTAAAACACTTTCAATTGCAAATTTGTCAGAGTCTCTCCATTAAAGGAAAGGCAAATGATCATGCTATGAATACTGGCTGATCATTCAAACAGCAGTAACATTTAGCACATGTCTGGCTGCCTGTCTGGAGAATTCCCATAAGTTTTCTAGCAAATGTCAGCTCACTTCTGAGTCGAGCATACCCCTGCATTCCTTTTTTGCTTTGCTACAATTTGTCATGCTTCATACTTGGCTAGATCTGCCAGTTTTCATTGTCCTCACTGACAATGGCTGACAGTGTGCCATTTATGTCTTCAAAACTCACGGTGGCAGCATTATCAAAGTTACCAGATTGAAATTCCACCTGGAGAAACTTGGCAATTTACATGTCTTCGACTGCAGACCACATAATATTTGGTATTAACAAAACTGCCACATCTTTCCTTCCTTCCTTCCTTCCTTCCTTCCTTCCTTCCTTCTTTCTTCCTCTAGAAAAGGAAGACACAGTTGGAAGCCATGAACTGGCCATCAGTTATGATCAATGCTAATGTTGCATGTTTGGAAGGCCATGAAGATGGCAAGAGTTTGAAACTTTCATGAACAGGCATGAATCATAAGTCTAAATGCTGTGAAGTGTGTGTGTGTGTGTGTGTGTGGGTATGCTTTTTGTTTTTTAAACAACAACCTTGCTGGTTGGAGAGTTGAATGGTCACCATTTTATTTAAAATCCTCTAAGGGTCTTTCCCAAGTGGCACAGAAACCTACAATTCCTTTTGACATCTGCTGGATATGAGGGCAAAAGTAGGGATGTATGGGAAATTTGTTTCAGTTCGATTTTGATTAGGATAGGATTTACCAGGTTTGCACATTCTAGACCGTGCATGGACTTGGATGCATTTTGCAGTCAAAGTCCATACAAAGTCCGTACAAATGTTTTAACTCTTTTAACTTTGTGTTTTATTCTTTTACCTTGTTGTTCACCGCTCCAAATTCTTCTGATGTGGAGCGGTATATAGATATTGTAAATAAATAAATAAATAAATAAATAAATAAATAAATAAATTTCTAAACTTGCAATGTGATTTGCGGACCCCCCAAAAATGCATTAGACAGCATGCATACCTTGAAAATGCACATGAAAAAATGTGAACTTTTGAAAAATGCACACAAATATGCTTTAAACAGTGGGAGAAGAATGGGTACATTTCAAAGATGCACACAACTGATGTGTGCATTTGGAAAAATACACACAAAAATGCACATAGATTTTCTTGTGAAAAGAAAAAAAAAACCCTAGCCATCTGATATGGACTCAATGAGCTTTGAGATGGACTTTGGAGAATTTCAGCAAGCTTGAGTCTTGCTGATTTGCACATCCCCAGTAAAAGCACCTTGTAAGGTTGTACCAGTAAGAATTCTCCATCCTGTATAGCAGTACTTCCTTTAGAAGATCAGCTACTCTCCTGCAATGTTGTTTTGCCATATAACAATGGGGAGCTGGATCATTGCTGATGTAATCCTCCCTCTTTGTCTGCCAGTTAATATATTCAGCAGGATCAATTTTAAAGCTTTTTGAACATTCTGTTTCATAGGAGCTAGCCCTACAATTAGTCAGAGTGAGACCACCACGTAGAGTGGCCATATAGGGGTGCAGAACCTCAGACTGAGGGGCCAAATCCAGCCTTCTGGGCTCCCAATCTGGCACTCTGGGTTTCCCCAGATGGCCACATGCCCTTCCCCTGGCCCCAAGCCCTTTCTCCCAACCAATAATTCTTTGGTGCTTTCCCAGCTTTTGTGCAGTTCCCCCTCCCCCCGATTCTAAAAGGTTGAACTGCCTCGTCTAAGGCTTAGTTATGGGCAGGAAGAGCCTTAATCTAAAAATATACTTGAAATTTTGGGATTTGGGCCTTGCCTCTGTGGAGGGATTTTAAGACATGAATCTCTGCTACTCTCCAGGTCTGGTTTATTCCCAAAACAACAGAACTGTATGGCAGTCTCAAGCCTGGGCAAAGCAAGAGAAGACACCCCACTGCTATATTCCATGAGGTTATATACTTTTCCTTACATAACATAAGTACATCTGCACAGGCTCAGAGATTATAACAACAGCATAAGCAAGGGAAGGAATTTCAGCATACAGTAGCCATTTCTTGTGGAAGAAGCTTATCAGTAAAACAACAGCTCATATTCTTAAGCAACTCACTAGGCTGGAATTTTCCAGCTTAGGGCACATCTTGACTCAGAACACGTTCTGCTTATTAGTTTTACACACAAATTAACTCCTTCTACACTCTCTATGCAGTCTCATTTGGCCTTCATTTAGTTCACTATGCTTTGCAACATTTTTTTTTTTTTATCACAATCTGGTCTCAAAACCTTCCTAGTGTTTTTCCCACACTTCTCTGCAAGCCTCTCCTCCATCTTTTCCCCAACCTGGTGTCCTCCACACCCCTTTTGCCTTCAGCCACATCCATTTAGGGATGGTGGAGAATTCCGCCACGGATTTCAGTGAGGCCGAATGCACTGGCATTCAGCCCCCCGAGACCCGTGGCGGAACGGTCCCCCACTCCCCACCACCCTGTGGAACAACCCGGGACGAAGCTTACCTGGGGTGGATGCGGAGGTGGCGGCGGCTGCGGTGGCGGCTGCGGTGGCTGGTCTCTCGGCCAGCTGCTGCGGCTGCAAATGGCGGCTGTCATAGCGGCTGCCATTTGTGTCCTTCCAGGCTGCCGTGATAGGCTACGTAAGTATTTACATAGCCTATCACGGCAAAGAGCAGGGGTGCAAATGGCGGCCACTACTGGAGCAGCCCAGCTGTGGCCGGAACTCTGGCTGCGGCTGGCCCCAGCTGGCAGCTCTGCGGACCTGCTGTGGAGGGAAGCCGGCCAGGCAGGATTCCGGGGGGAGGGATGGAGTGCCTCCCCCACACCGCAGATGCCCCAGCGCGGAACCAGGTAGGTGTTTCATACATCCCTACATCCATTACTGAAATGCTGGGCATGTTTAGCCTTGAGAAGAGAAGACTGAGGGGAGATATGATAGTGCTCTTCAAGTACTTGAAAGGCTGTCACAGAGAGGAAGACCAGGATCTCTTCTCGATCATGCCAGAGTGCAGGACACGGAATAATGGGCTCAAGTTACAGGAAGCCAGATTCCGGCTGAACATCAGGAAAAACTTCCTGATGGTTACAGCAATATGGCAATGGAACCAATTACCTCGGGAGGTGGTGGGCTCTCCCACACTGGAGGCGTTCAAGATGAGGCTGGACAGCCATCTCTCAGGGATGCTTTGACTTCAATTCCTGCACTGAGTAGGCGGTTAGACTCAATGGTCTTATAGGCCCCTTCCAACCCTACTATTCTATGATTATATGCAGCCCCTGAGAGCTCCTCCAAAATGGATTTCAGCCCTTGGGCTAGAACACCCCTTCCATATGTTTTTCTTTACAGCCAGCAATCCTCTGAATGGCTGTCAAAGGACAAACCTCTGTTTGAAGTCATCTTCTATGTGAATGGCTGTCCATGCCTATTCTGGTTTGAAGATAAAGAACTGCAAGGAGGCAGGGCAGGGCCCCTTGACGTTGCCGTCTACCGTTGGCACCTGGGCAGCAGACACAGGTCACCTGGTCACAGTCTTCCCCACTTTGGCAAGATGTGTTGTAATTCTATTTAAATTATAAATAGACGTTAATAGAGATTATAATAGTAATTATTAGAATAGGAATTATTTTCTATTATAGAAATTATTATAGACATTATTATTATAATTTATAAATGATACATTATTTATAATTTATAATTTTTATTTATAATTTATAATGATCAATTATTATCACTATACATTATCATCATAATTTCTATTATAAATTATATAAACTAATTATTATTATTATTAATAATAATAATATTTATTTTTTATTTTTATTTTGTTTATTTCATTTCTATACCGCCCCAATAGCCGAAGCTCTCTGGGTGATTCACAAAAATTAAAACCACAAAGCACAGCATAAAAATGTAAAATATGAAAGCTTAAAACCACAGTATAACAGTACAACCAGAATCAAACCTAGCAGCAATGCAGCGATTTAAAATACAAATTTAAAACACCAGAGCTAAAAGTCTAGGAAGCTTGTTGTTGTTTATTCGCTCAGTCGCTTCTGACTCTTCGTGACTTCATGGGCCAGCCCACGCCAGAGCTTCCTGTTGGCCGTTGCCACCCACAGCTCACCCAGGGTCGAGTCCATCACCTCCAGAATGTCATCCATCCACCTTGCCCTTGGTCTGCCCTCTTCCTTTTGCCTTCCACTTTCCCTAGCATCAGCATCTTCTCCAGAGCATCCTGTGGGAGAATAAAAAAGTCTTCACCTGGCGCTGGAAGGAGTACAACATATGTGCCTGGTGAACCTCTACAGAGAGTTCATTCCACAGCTGGGATTTTTATTTCTGTCATAGAAATAGTTTCTATTATAATTTCTATTATAGAAATTATTATTATAATTATTATGATTTATAATATAAATTATTTCTAGTGCTCTGCTGAAAATGTCTACCATATTTTTTTTCAAGCATTCTCAATTTGATAGAAAAGAAAGTGTTTCCAAAAAGAAATTCAATGGTCAAGAAAATTTCAGAGAAATTCTCATGGGTTGGGTTCCAGGTTCTTGTGCTTACCTGACTTATGAGGTGGCTGAGGAGTGTGTGCGAATGTCTGGTCTTTCATTGAGCAACCATCTCTCCGGCAGCCTGTCGCCTCCTTGACTTCCTGCACTTCAATTAAAGTCCAAGGGAAGACATCATGAGGTAATTCCCTCCAGGAGGCTGCAGAGCAACGGAGAGATGTATAATGGAAAGAAATAACAACACACACAGCACCCTCGGTTGCCTCAGTTGCCACGGTTGCCTCGAGGTGCTTAGGTAATAGAATCATAGAATCATAGAATAGTAGGGTTGGAAGGGGCCTACAAGGCCATCGAGTCCAACCCCCTGCTCAATGCAGGAATCCAAGTCAGAGCATCCCTGACAAATGGCTGTCCAGCCTCGTCTTGAAGGCCTCCAGTGTGGGAGAGCCTGTGCTATCTGAAGTTCAAAACACCACAGTTCAAAAACACCACAGAAATGAATTAGAAAGCACCTTGAAAATGAGGCAGAATAATGGAAGCCTCTTTCATGGGGGGGGGGGAATTCAGGAAATTGGAGAACAATTTTTAGCAGAGGACTAGCTCCATCACTTCCCTGGTGCTTGACACAACACTGCCCCCCTCAAACCTGCATTGCTGTGGATGCAAAATGGGGGCCAGCCTGCCAACACAGTTTGATGCTGTTGCCGCTTGCAGTGGCAGCACACACACACACAAATTCAAACACCCTTACAAAGAAAGAAAGAAGCTGTGCTGCAACCCATGCCAATGGTGAGCCCTACCTGTGAGAAACTGTTGAGAATGTCTCCTCCCCCTAGAGAAATTCAGGGAAATTGTTCCTCTAATTTCTCTGCCCACAAATAGGGTGGGGAATTTAACGATGCCATTTGTGCATAGCTTCTACTTGTTTCTAATTTGGCATCTCTCTACTGAAAGCAGCATGAGGACATTTTATGCAAATATGCATCCTCTTTGGCCTTCTTTTTGCTGCGATGCATCCCATGCCCCCATTTTATCAATCCATAAGTGCCCAGCTGCTTCAGGCAGCAAATGCTAAGCGAGTGGGGAGCAGTGGTGAAATGTTGGAGGATAGAACTGTGTGTGCCACGTGGCCTATGCTATACTGCTGCTCTCAGGTATGGTGGAGACCACTGTCCCTATTGCCAGTATTGAAACAAGAAGCAACTGCCAGTCCAGTCAGTTTCTGTGTGTGGAATGTGTGTAGGGACTGCCATGTTGTCCTTTGTTTCAGGCAGCAAACTGTCTTGGATAGTGATGGGTGAATTTACCCTGGGTGAATTTCTTATTTCCTCAAGTAATAACGAACTCACCCATATAAGCTCGGATGGGAGTACTCCCTTAAAACAAGCACTTCTTCCGTGTCAATGAGCCTTTGCACACATAAACTACCAAAATGCATCTTGGGAGCTGTAGTTTGGAAACAAATAGCTCAACATGATGTCATGTGTTTTTGCATTACGTACCTCCTTCCTGATTCGTTGGTTTCATGTGGTCTGGTCTCTCACAGGAACACTCATCTCGCCACCAGCACACCTTTACTTACCGAACAAAATGAAAGAAGGTACCGTCTGAACAATGATGACCCAAATCCTATCTGAAGAGCATGAGAGAGATGTGACATCGTTGAAGTTTACTGTAAACAAGAAAAGGGTTAATTCAACCAAGTCAGAGCATGTGCACAAATAGTGTTGTTCAGACACAGACTGCACATACTCAGAAGCTCGTGATCAATGCTGAACTTCATACTGAATTCTTAAAAAGCAGGTCCGGGGGTGTTAAGAAGTTGATGTCAGGGTTACCTCTGCACATATAGAGTGTCAGAGTAGCTCAGATTCTAAGGAAGAGCTGCAACATGTGGGGGAGGAACTGTCCCAGGCTTCAGAGGCACAGCTGCATGGAGACCCCTCCTTCCCTTCACACATCCCTGGGAGTGATAGCGGACGGGGGGGGGGTGAGGGAAGAGCAACCTGAACTTTTAGATGCAAGACACAGACGCAGGCACAAGCAGGAAGTCGCAGGGGCTGAACGTCAGCGCTCTGCCCGATTGGCTCGGCATCAACAGCTGCTCCTGGAAATGTCACGGGAGAGGGGGAGATCCTCCCCTCCCACCCCTTAAGTTAAAAAAGCTTGCTGCCTTTTTTTCCCAAACAGAGATCAACTTTTGTAGTTTCCCTTTGTACTCCCTGAAGGCTGTTTCTTTTGGGTTCTGTGAGTCTCTAGCACTCTGCATCTGTATGCCTCATTAGGGTAAATGGAATCAATGCCTTGGAAATGCAGCCTCTGGTCTGAGCGTTGATTTGGCTCTTGGAGTTCTCAGCCGGGCAAAAAGGGAATCCTGACAGCTGAGCCTTACAAACAGGTGAAGTTCAACCAGTGAGCCAAGTAATTACTAAATTCAACAGCATCACTAGCCTTGGATTGGCCTTGACCACTTCAGACAGCAGCTAGGACAGGGCTGGGCAACTCTGGCCAATCTCCAGGCCAATCCCCCTCCCCCACCCCCATGGGTTGCACTCTTGCCTCAGCAGTGGTAGCAAAACTAAATTGGCTTGAAAACAAATTAAATTAAGCCCCCATAGCCACTACAGAAACTTACTAAGGTGAAATATAACTTGAAAACAAGTCAAATTTCTCCCTAGTAAGCCTATGTAGTGTTTTGCCAGTGTTTGCCCCTCTGCCCCTCCCAATTTTGAGGGGATGATGGGGGGCAGCAGGGGCCACGCTGGGGGTCTATGGGGGCCACATACAACTCACAGACCATGCGCTGCCCGCCCCTGAGCTATGGGCTTGGAACACTCCGACATGGCAACCCCCTACTCTAACCACATACTCCCTGCACACAGAAAAGTAGCATGTGAGAAAGCTAGGCTTCTCTCCTCTGCAGCCTGGAAGACTCAGTCCAGGAAAAGATTTTCCAGTCCATTCTGCTGAATTGATCTGTTCAGTTGTGAGAATACCCAAACACTTTGACACCCTAATCTGTGGGTATCTGTCTCTCTCAGTTTGCCCCTGTGTCTAGCTCAGAATCCTTTGACCATGTGACAACATTGCAGCAACTCACTCCTGTCTAAAATCAATAGGTACATATATAGAATCCAAGTGTTACAAATGCTTGAATTTAGCCGTGGTAGAATGAGACATTTTACCATAATGCCTTACTGCTGCAAAAGACACTAACAAATAGCAATATGAATAGCTCTCTCTTTATACAGAGCTCATTTGTTCATCCCTTGCCTGCATGCACTTTCATCTCGCTGGTTTGTTATACTTTTTCTGACAGGCGTGACAGTACAACCCCTGTTTTTGGGATCTGAGGCAGCATTTTTAGGAACAGATCACAATTCTTTTCTCTCTGTTTCTGGCAAGAAAGCTCTAATCTATCTACATGATTGTGATTCTCCCTATAACAGTAAGGTGTCTTGGGATTTCTACCAATACGTGATAAACATTTACCAAATGCAGGAAAGCTCTAGCATTATCCAGGTCACCTGTGTCCATTGTCTTGAAAAGATCTGCTGTGTACAAACTTGGCAAGTCTCAATCTGATGTTCAGGTCTGAAACCAGATTGGAAAAAAAGACTGCGAATATCCATACTGTAGTATGAGCAGGGGTGCAGTGGTGGCGGATCGTACTGGGACAAAGACCCAGGACGTTTTTTAGAGCCAGGTGTCAGCCAGGTCCCTCCCACTCCCAGCTGTGGGCTGGGCTCTTCCAGCTGTCTCTTCCCCTTCCCTGCCGCCAAGTGCTCAGCTCTATCTCAGAGATGGGACCAGGAGGCAACTTGTGCCACCACCACCGGCTCTCCCCTTTTCCCTCCCTCCCTCCCTTCTTGCTGCTGAGCAGCCCTGCCAGGAGGGTCCCGCTCTTCGTGCTGCGCAGCGCTGCCTTTTGCTCTTCGCCTTGCCAGGCTTTTGGGGCTGCTGCTGCACCTCGGAAGGGAGAAGAAACACCTGTGCAGAAGGTAAGGGGCGCTTTTAGTTTTTGGCGCCACCTAGGGATGTTGCGAGTGGGTTTGGGAATTCGTCGAGCAACCCCTGCCCGCGACACCTGAACTGTGCCCACCGAGACACTGTCTTTGTTCGCCCCCCCGCTCATGCCTGCTTGGGCTTCGAAGTACTCAGCATGAACCTGTTCGGTGAGCGTCGCCATTTCTGCGCCTTTGCTTTCTAGGAAAAACAGGAAGTTTAAAAAATGCGTATATTGGAATATGCGCAGTTTGGAGCTGGGAAAGCTAAATAAGCACAATATTAGAGGTATAATCCCTCTAATATTGCGCTTATTTAGCTTTCCCAGCTCCAAACTGCGCATATTTTAATATGCGCATTTTTTAAACTTCCTGTTTTTCCTAGAAAGCAAAGGTGTGGAAAAAGAGCTGACCTCACAGGGTAGTGAGGGGTAGCTGCTCCCTCAAATATTCCCCACCTCCCCATTCACTCCTTCATCTTCCATTCACCTATATTAAAATTCTTTATAGCAGGGATTAAAGCCTAATAACAGTCTTTGCCACCTCTCTAAACTGTTTATTTACCAATAATATACATCTTGTCCCTTTTTCTCAACTACAGGGAGTGCAGGCAGCATCCATTTTTGCTGCATTGTTTTGAGGCTTAATTAGTATCAGAGCTCAGTTGTCACCTCTTTTTTAATACCAGCAGTTGGTTTTGGAACCTATGAAATAAGAACAGATGAAAGTGGCCCTGAGGAGACAAAGCTGAATTTCTTGTATGTTCATGAGGTGCTATTTCCAAAGTAACATCCAAAGCTCATGACTGGATCTCTTACTGGGATCATGTGGGCACATGCATGTGAAAATGTTGCACTGGAGACTAATAATCCATACAGCTTTATCCCTGCATAGTACACAACAGAAATCTATGATTCTGTTCACAGATACATGTAGGAAATGGGACATTACATTCCACATGTAATGTTTTCACATGGATGTGCTTTAAAAACTTTGTCTATGAGCTTCAGTGCTGACATTTTGTGGTTAATGCAACACAGCAATCTCAGTCCCATGAGCTCCAAATGTTCAGAAATGAAATGTATTGTACCACATGAAACACATAACCTGACTCTGCCATATTTTATGGAAACCGTGATGCCCATCACAGATTCAACTCAAAGAGATCAGATGAATCTGTCCCCAAAGAATCTTTTATGAAAAGATCTTTTGTCTGTGGAGCAGCTGAATATAACTTGCTAACAAGGTGGTTAATATTGTCATTACAAAACTCTTCCACAGTAAATCCAGCTTCCACACATCCCGTGGAAATTATGCAAAATTGACCAAACTATGGGATTACTGTTTCAATTACTGCTATATGCCTTTCATGGTTCCCTTTAGTATGCTGGCGAGAGATATAATGAAGGAGCTTAGGAAAGGCTAATGCGTAATGTTGGGGTGCTAAGGGAGTGTGTAAGGGGGCTGTTTAAATGGGAAGGGATCTGTTCATGAGGGCTGAGTTGAGAGGGTGAAACTTGATAGAGGATCATATTCTGAAAATCTAAAATGTTTGTGTTTGAGTGAGTGAGTGGGTGAGTGAGTGAGTGAGTGAAAAAGGTTTTAACACCCCTGCATTTTTTCCTCAGATGTCCAATTGAAATACCATTGCACCATCTCAGCTGCACTGTTTCTGGATCCCAGTTGAAGGTTGTATATCTTACAAGGTTGTATAATCTTAGAAGGGGGCATGGCTGTGAGGGTGTGTGTCTGTGTCTGTCATGAAGGGACCCTGCACTTCTGAATTTGCCACCACACTACTGGGTATGAGTGGGGTTGTTGCCTGGCTGTCAGAAGCCAGGACTTTATGGAAGACTATGGCTATGCTTACTCCACTTCTCTGAGCATTGAGAAGTTCCAGAATGCAGTACTTTCCCAGGTTTAGTTTCTTTTGGATGTTACTGGAGGCTTAAGATGTTTTGTAATATTGTGGTTTATTTACAAATGAACTGGTTGAACATAGGTGGAAGCATAGCTTAAATGTGCCAACAGACAGCCAAACACCACTGCTCCCATATCAGATCTCTGTGAAGAAGAGGCAGCCACCTCTTCAAAATGCTTTAACCATACAGAGTCCAAACTCGGGGCCTAACTAAACATTCTTCAAATCATGCATAGCGGATTGGCTTATTTACCTCAGTGTAAAAACACAGGCCCCCAATTTGGATTAGGACCATGGAGCTCTGGGAAGAGGGAATTAAGCTCCCCCCAATGCTGTCCCCAAATCTCAGCCCCCCATGGGGGTGGGTGGGTAAAAAATGTCTCAATGGATTCCTGTGGAGACTTCTCTTTTTTTAACCCCATTCCCCCAGGTATGTGGAATTTTAGGATGAGAATGGGGCAGGAAACATTACCCCCCCATGTGAAATAGTCACACTCTTACACTGTAGATATTTACTTACACTGAAGTAAGTAAGCCAATTTGAAGTAGAGATGTCTGTCACTGGGAAATCCAGTTCTTTTTTGACTTGACAGAGTTCTGCGGCATGCAGGCTTTTTGCTGAACTCTGGGAATTTTTTTGCACACTTCTTTCCTCTGCAGGATCCACAATTTGCACAAATTTCTGAGTAATTGCACAAATTACAACGAAATCTATGCAAATTGGGCCATAATTAGCATAAATTGTTCAGAGATTTGTGCAAATTGTACAGAAATGTGTGCAAATTGGAGAACCTGTGGGGAAAAATGCACAAAATGCCTGGAAAATCTACATCACTGCAGACTAAGTCAGGTGATGCAAGGGAAACAGAAAGTCTGGGAGGGGCAAACTTAGGAAAACTCATCGAACTCCACCCCTCAAATGGATTTCCCTGACATCCCTACTTTGAAGAACATTTAGCTTGGCCCTCAGTTCTTTCTATGTGTTCCTTGTAGTCTGCCTCATTCCCTGCCTCAAACTATGGTTTCTGTAGCTTCTTTTCAGGCACAGACTCTTGGATTTCATCATCCTTAGCTGGAGGAAGGGAGCTTCGTCCCATTCAGAAGACTTCAGGAAAATCATCTAAAAATTAGCTCCCATATAAACATATCACCGGAACATTCCAAGCTATTAACACTCCTTTGTCAAGTCCAAGACTCTGGCCAGGGTTTGCCTGAAGGCAACCTAGGATTAAAACTGTAGGAACATAAGAAGAGCCATGTTGGATCAGACTAAAGGTCCATCAAGTCCAGCATTCTGTTCATACAGTGGTCAAACAGCTGCTTCTGGGACCCACAACTAGGACATGAGTGCAATAGCACGCTCCCACTCATGTTCTCCAACAACTGGTGTACATAGACATATTGCATCTGACAGTGGAGGTAGCATATAGCTATCAGCACTGGTAGCCATTGACAGCTTTCTCCTCCATGAGTTTGTCCAATCCCCTTTTAAAGCCATTCAAATTGGTGACCATCACTACATCCTGTGGTAGCAAATTCCATGGTTTAACTATGCACTGTATGAAGTCCTGTTTACCGAAATATGATAGCAGAGCTCATTATATTATCCATGCCAATTGCAATCACATACCAGCTCTTTTTTTATGGAAAAGAATTAGTAAATGGCTTTGGTAACGATTTGTGTGTGTGTTTGATTTGTACTCTGCATTACTAGGCACTCAAGGTGGCTAATTTGCTGTGATACCTCACTACCTTGATTCCCATGCACTTGTTACTAAACCCAGGTGTACTGAAAGCCTTTCTCTATTCTCTCTTCTTCCAGTTTACAGACCCTCAAGAGGGGGGTCGCTTTTACTTCAGCCTGGGGAGGTTGTCCCCACCCACCTCAGGCTTCCACCTTTAACAACCTTTAAGATACTTTTATATTTCTTTAAGAGTAGTGGGGTGTGTGAGATGTGCCTTTTTTGTTTTCATGCAGACGATACCACCCTAATGGCAGAAAGCGAAGAGGATCTCAAGAGCCTTTAGTTGAGGGTGAAAGAGGAGAGTGCAAAAGCTGGTTTGAAACTCAACATTAAAAAAACTAAGATCATGGCATCTGGCCCCATCACTTCCTGGCGTATAGAAGGGGAAGAAATGGAAGCAGTGACAGATTTTATTTTCTTGGACTCCAAGATCACCGCAGACGGTGACTGTAGCCATGAAGTTAAAAGCCACTTGCTCCTTGGGAGGAAAGCTATGGCAAACCTAGACAGCGTAGTAAGAAGCAGAGACATCACCTTGCCGACAAAGGTCCACATAATCAAAGCTATTGTTTTCCCAGTAGTAATATATGGCTGTGAGAGCTGGACTATAAGGAAGGCTGAGTGCCAAAGAACTGATGCTTTTGAACTGTGGTGCTGGAGAAGACTCTTATGAGTCCCCTGGACTGCAAGGAGGTCAGATCAGTCAATCCTAAAGGAAATCAACCCTGAGTGCTCATTGGAAGGACAGATACTGAAGCTGAAGCTCAAATATTTTGGCCACCTAATGTGAAGAGAAAACTCACTGGAAAAGACCCTGATGCTGGGAAAGACTGAAGGCAAAAGGAGAAGGGGACGGCAGAGGATGAGATGGCAAGATAGCATCACCGATGCAATGAATATGAAATTGAGCACACTCCGGGAGAGAGCGGAGGACAGGAAGGCCTGGCGTGCTATGATCCATGGGGTCATGAAGAGTCGGACACGACTTAATGACTGAACAACAACAACAAAATGAATGAGTAGTGTGATTATGAATCATGTACAGACTGTGTAAGACAACCAAAACCATTTATTTAGTTTAAAATAAATATTTAAGTTATAAAATATTTAATAAAAAGTTCTTGTTCTTGGTTACATTATGATTTAACAACCTAACCTAACCTAAGGCCACTATCTACACCCCTACCCCCAAGAGATTATGATGCTAAACAAGCCAATCCCTATCTGAACCACCTATATATTCAACCGACACCCTTCACTCCAGCACCACGTCCCATCCAACATCTCACTGACCATTCAACCAATCAAAAGGTTCCATATATTCTCACTCACTCTCTAGGCAACCTCAAATGTATGGAGAAGCTATTAAACCATAAACACAGAGTTTAAAGAAATAAAACCATGGGGCAGTTTCTCCACACCAGGCTTCCCTCTCCTTGGAGGCAGAGGTTTTATTCAGAAAAAAAGTAACAAAGAAGGTCAGCTATGATCCAGCATTAAGAACATAAGAACAATATAAATACAAAATTAGAGCCCTGCTGGACTCTTAGGTAAGCATTATAGACTTGCAACCATAAGTGGGTACATGAAATCAGAGAGATAATGCTGAAATGGCCAGCAAACTCAATCTGTGGTAAAGAATTATTGCCTGGAAGAAAGCAAAATGAAGAACAAGGTTATCTTAACAAAACAGCTGAAACATTCGTCAGGTTTTTTTAAGCTTAGTGCCCAGTCTTGTTTATGACTTGCCTCAGTCACTGTCCATGGATTTTTGTCTGGAAAATGGTGGATATTACTGGCAAAGTAACACTGACCCATCATGAGTCATTTTCCTCTGGGAGTTCATGAAGATGGGACAGTATCATAGGGTATGTCACTTGGTCGTCCAACAATCATTTTATGCCTTGTGATCCTGCATACATATTTGGCAGTGTAGCTCGTGGGATTGGCCATAAGATACACATCAGCCCTTTTTGATATCAACAACCATAATAGTACTGTGTATATAAATTGCTTTTCTTCTTCGACTCTCAAAGACCTATGCAGAGGGAGGCAAGCATTATCATCTGAATTTTATTGTCCCTTTTGTTTCTTTTAAGTGTGAGAGTTATTGTCTCCCAGGAACAGAGAGAAATTATGAGAGCAATGGCATATTATTACTCTGTTCTTCATCAAAGTGTCATAGATTTGTTTAATTCTTTCCCTTCCAATTTGAGTCATAAAAACCAAGCATACTTTCTTTAGAGATACAACCACAATTGGCAGAAGAAATATAATGGCACGGGTAACAAAAACTGATTCAGATTACAGCGTGGGGAATAGAAGAACCCATAAAAGAAAATGAAATGAAACAAGCATGGTTTGAGTAGTTGCCATTTGTCAAGGAAAGGGGATCTTCACTGAACCACCAATGACCAGCCACCCAGGAGAAAAAGAAGTTTGACAGTGATGGTTTATAATCTCCCTATGCTGGAACATTATTCACAAAGCATTTTGTTACCAGGGATGTACTGCTCATTCAATGTGCATGTTTTGCAAAAACTGATCTTAAGATTTCTCAAGGCTAAACTACACTTTATGTTTAAATACATCATGTACAGCTGATTCTCACCATTTTGTTTACTTTAGTGTATGGGCAAGGCACCTTTATCCAGATTGGGACCACTGCACATTGGTAGGGGAAGTCTAAACTTTCCCATTCAGCTGCTCTTCCAATTTGCCCCCACCTCCACTGCAAGAACTAAAAACAAAACAGAACAAGCTACATTGGTACCTATGGAGCTTTTTCTTCTTTTAGTTCCCACAGTGGTGGTGGTGATGGGGTGAATTTTGGGGCCAGGGGGGAAGTGGCTGGGTGGGAAGTTTTAAACCTAGCCACACATGGGTGTTCTAATCTGGATCAGGGCTCCTGCATGTAAACAAGGAATGTATGTAAGGTAAACAGAATGGTGAGGGCCAACTGCACACTACTTATGTTAACGTAGGGTGTAGTTTAGGCCAAAAAAAATAAAATGGACTAATATGGGATTACTAGCAAAACAACCATTCCTATGATGGAGAATGGCCAGAGAAAGGGGCTGTTTGTTGCAGGGAACTCATAGGATGCAGTTAGGGATGCTTGAGGAATTTGAACTGCTGACCTGACACACACCTTCAGCTTGGAAAAGAGGAGGGTAAGGGGAGACATGATAGAGGTCTACAAAATTATCCATGGTGTGGAGAATGTGGGTAGGGAGACATTTTTCTCCCTCTCTCATAATTCTAGAACCTGAGGTCATCCCATGAAGCTGATTGATGGGAGATTCAGGACAAGTAAAAGGAAGTACTTCTTCACACGGCGCATAGTTAAACTATGGAATTTGCTACCACAGGATGTAGTGATGGCCACCAATTTGGATGGCTTTAAAAGGGGGTTGGACAAATTCCTGGAGGAGAAGGCTCCATAAGTAGTGGGTACTACTCATGATGGCTATGTGCTACCTCGAGTATCAGAGACAGTATGCCTATGTACAGCAGTTGCTGGGGAACATGGGCGGGCGGGTGCTGTTGAATTTGTGTCCTACTTGTAGGTTACTGGCCGACAGCTCGTTGGCCACTGTGTGAACAGAATGCTGCTTATGCTGGACTAGATGGACCCTTGGTCTGCTCTAGAAGGGCTCTTATGTTCTTAAGTTCACCTTTTGGACTCTTTTGCAGGTCAGAACGTACTTATCCATCAGCTTTCAGACTTCTTCAGTCTTCTGAATCACAGTCCTTGGCTCCCCTCCAAGTATCAAAATGCAATCAAACATGTGAAATTGTGTGTAGACTTTTTTTTTTTAATCACATACTGATGTGGAATTATGGGTGAATAAATGCTAAAGTGACACAGACAAGAAATAGAGTGATTGATCCATCCCAAGGTGTAGTGTCTGCACATCTTGCATCCCCTGTGGTTCCTCTAATGTATATCAGTGATGGGCAGAACCCTCCACATCAAGGATGTAGAATGTCAGGAATGGGGGCCAAATCTGGCCCTCCGGGGTCCTCAGAAGGCCATGCCTCCACCCCATCCTCCTGGCCCCTCCCCCTTTTCCCACAGTCACAAATCACCTGGTGGTTTCTTGGCTTTGGAGCCATTTCCCCCCTTCTAAAAAGTTGATATTAGAGCTGTGTGCAAATGGCCTATTGAAATTCTCCACCTTACTTGTGGGCAAAGAAATTTGGGAGACAATTTCACTGAATTTCTCTAGGAGCAGGAAAAATTCTCCACAGTTTCTCCCAGATAGGTCTCCCTGTTAGTAGGGCTTGTAGCACAGCTTCTTTCTTTTGGGGTAAGGGTTTGGGTTTTTTTTCATGCTGCAATAGCAACAACTATGATGGCAGGCTGGCCCCCATTTTGCATCCCCCACAATGAAGCAGTGGGTGGGGGGACCGTTGTGTCTAGCTCCAGGAATGAGGTGGAGTTAGTGCTCTGACAAAATCTGTCCTCCAATTTCCTGAAAGTTTTCTCTTCCCATGAAAGAGGCTTCCATTGTTCTGCCTCATTCAGCGTGTTCTATAATGTATGTTTGTGCTGTTCTTGAGTTTACCTAATCACAGCTAGCCTCTCAGGTTGTATGTACCAATCTGAAAAAACCCCTAGGGGAGGACTTATCTCATCATATCTTCCCCTGGGCTTTAAATGAAGTGTGGGAGCTGAAGAGGCCACAGGCTGCCAGAGAGATGATTGCACAATGAAAAACAGGACACTTGTGCTCACTCCTCAGCCATCTCCTAAACAAGGTAAGCCCAAGAAACCCAACCCCAACCCATGAGAATTTCTCCGAAATTTCTTCAGCATTGAATTTCTTTTTGAAAGCAATTTTTCTTCTATCATACTGAATGAGAATGGTTGGAAAAAATGTGGGGAAAAATTTCAGCCCAGCACTGGTTGAAATGTCTCTCCTCCTAAGTCTTAGTTACATGCAGTAAGGGCTTTAAATTATAATATGCTGGTATTTGGGGTTGGTGGGGTTGGTGGTGGCCCTTTTGCTTTCAGCTCCACCCACCATTGGAATCCAGCCCCTGAGAGCTTCTCCAAAATGGAATTTAGCCCTTGGCTGAGAGAGGTTCTGCAACCCTGCCTGGCCCCTCCCCACTCAGTCAATTGGTTGGTTCAACAAACGCCACACTACTTCTCCAAAAGTATTATGTTAATGGAGCCACCCAGTGTCTAGGGGTGGACGAAAGTCACTTACCTGTCCTCGAAGCTTGTTCATGGTGGGGGGGGGGCACTTCGCTGCTCCCCCCGCAAAGTTCAGGCTGGATGGGGAGGCTTCCCGCCTCGCCCGGCCGAAATTCAGGCTGGGAGGGAGGCTTCCTGCCTCGCCCGGCCGAAATTCAGGCCGGGGAGGAGGCTTCCCGCCTCGCCCGGCCACGAACTCAAAAGTTTTTTTTTTTAAAAAAACGCCCCCGTGATAGTCTATGTGATGATTAACGTAGCCTATCATGGCTAGATCTGCAAAGTCAGCCATGATAGGCTACGTTAATCGTCACGTAACCTATCACGGGTGACTTAAAAAAAAAAAAAAGCGCATATGCAAATGGCGGCCCCCATAGGGAGCTGCCATTCACGTTCCTTATTTGGTCGCTGTAGTCTACGTAAATTTTTACGTAGACTACAGAGACCAAATAAGGAACGGGAATGGCGGCTCCCTATGGGGGCCGCCATTATCCGTACGCGCTTTTTTTTTTTTTAAGTCACCCGTGATAGGCTACGTGACGATTTACGTAGCCTATCACGGCTGACTTTTATTTATTTATTTATTTATTTATTTATTTCATTTCTATACCGCCCAATAGCCGAAGCTCTCTGGGCGGTTCACAAAAACTAAAACCAAACAACACACAATAAAACAATTTAAAATATATAGAACATTAAAACCACAATATAACAATACAACCACAATAAAACCTAGCAGCAGTACAGGAGTTTAAAATACAGATTTAAAACAGCAAAGATAAAAATTTAGAAAGCTAAAATGCCTGGGAAAATAAAAAGGTCTTCACCTGGTGCCGAAAGGAGTACAATGTAGGCCCCAGGCGAACCTCACTAGGGAGCTCATTCCAGAGCCGGGGTGCCACAACAGAAAAAGCCCTCCTCCTAGTAGCCACCCGCCTCACTTCCTTTGGCAGGGGCTCACGGAGAAGGGCCGCTAATGATGATCTTAAGGTCCGGGCAGGCACATATGGGAGGAGGCGATCCTTCAGGTAACCTGGCCCCAAGCTGTTAAGGGCTTTGAATGTTAACACCAGCACTTTGAATCGGGCCCAGAAATGGACTGGCAGCCAGTGCAGCTGGAAAAGTACTGGCGTAATATGAGCTCGCAGGCCAGTCCCTGTTAACAATCTTGCTGCCCTATTTTGGACCAGCTGAAGTTTCTGGACCGTTTTCAAAGGCAGCCCCACGTATAACGCATTGCAGTAATCCAGACGAGAAGTTATCAGAGCATGGATAACTGTAGCTAGGCTATCTCTGTCCAGATAAGGGCGTAGTTGGTATACCAGCCTAAGCTGATAAAAAGTGCTCCGTGCCACTGAGTTCACCTGTGCCTCAAGTGACAGTTCTGGATCCAAGAGCACCCCCAAACTACGAACCTGATCCTTTAGGGGGAGTGCAACCCCCTCCAGAACAGGTTGAATATCACCTAGCCGGGCAGACGAACCACCCACTAACAGTACCTCCGTCTTGTCTGGATTGAGCTTCAGTTTATTGGCCCTCACCCAGTCCATTACCGTGCCCAGGCACTGGTTCAGAACAGCCACTGCCTCACCTGGTTTTGATGAGAAAGAGAGGTAGAGCTGGGTGTCATCCGCATATTGATGGCACCTCAGCCCACACCTCCGGATAACCTCCCCCAGCGGTTTCATGTAAAGAGCATGGGGGATAAAATAGAGCCCTGTGGAACCCCATGGCACAATTGCCATGGCACAGAGCAATAATTCCCCAGCACCACCTTCTGGAATCGGCCATCCAAGTAGGAGCGGAACCACTGTAGTGCAGTGCCTCCAACTCCCAACCCAGACAACCTATCTAGAAGGATACCATGGTCGATGGTATCGAAAGCCGCTGAGAGGTCCAGGAGAATCAATAGGGTCGCACTCCCCCTGTCCCTCTCCTGGCAGAGGTCATCCCACAGGGCGACCAAGGCAGTTTCCGTTCCAAAACCAGGCCTGAAGCCCGATTGAAATGGATCTAGATAATCCGTTTCATTCAAGAGTGCCTGGAGCTGTCCTACAACCACCCGCTCAAGCACCTTGCCCAGGAAGGGGATGTTGGCCACTGGCCTATAATTGTTAACATCCTCTGGGTCCAGGTTAGGCTTTTTCAGGAGTGGTCTAATTACTGCCTCTTTTAAAGCAGCAGGCACCACTCCCTCTCTCAAGGAGGAATTTACAACCTCCTGGACCCAGCCAGACAACCCCTCCTTGTTTGATTTAATAAGCCATGAAGGGCAAGGGTCAAGCACACAAGTGGTCGATCGGACTTGGCCAAGCACCTTGTCCGCATCCTCAGGCCTCAGTAACTGAAACTCATCCAATAAAACTGGACCAGACGGTGCTCTGAACGCCTCTACCAATGGAACTGCATTAATGGTGGAGTCCAATTCATGATGAATCTGAGCGACTTTATCCTCAAAGTGCCGCGCAAACTTGTCACAGTGTGCTACCGAGGGTTCCACCGTCTCTCTCCCTGGCCCAGAATGTAACAGGCTGTGAACCACTTGGAAAAGCTCCGCTGGACGACACTGAGAAGATGCAATGCTGGTGGAAAAGAACTGCCTCTTTGCCACCCTCACCGCCACAGAGTAGGCTCGATAGTGGGCTCTTACCTGTATTCAGTCAGACTCAGCACAAGTTTTCCTCCACCTGCGTTGTAGCCATCTCCCCTCTTGCTTCATTGCCCTCAGCTCAGGTGTATACCAAGGAGCTGGCTGGGCTCTGCTCAGAGGGAGAGGGCGCTTGGGTGCGATCGTGTCAACCGCCCGAGTCATCTCTGCATTCCACAGAGCGACCTGGGCTTCGACAGGAGCACCAGCCATACCAGCAGGAAAATCCCCCAGAGCCCTCTGGAATCCATCAGAATCCATTAATCTCTGGGGGCGGACCATTTTAATAGGTCCCCCACCCTTGTAGAGGGGAAAGGCCGCCAGAAGTCTAAACCTCAGCAGGAAGTGATCTGACCATGACAAAGGGACAGATGTTAATTCCTCCACTTTCAGATCACCATCCACCTGCCCAGTCGAGAAAACCAGATCAAGCGTGTGTCCTTTTATATGCGTTGGGCCGATGACATGTTGGGACAGCCCCATGGTTGTCATGGCGGCCATGAAGTCCTGAGCCGCCCCTGATACAGCGGCCTCGGCATGGAAGTTGAGATCCCCCAGGACCATCATCCTGGGGGTCCTCAACACCAAGTCCGAGACCACCTCCGTCAGCTCAGGCAGGGAGTCTGATGGGCAGCGGGGTGGGCGGTACACCAACAGAATCCCTAATCTGTCCCGGGTACCCAACACAAGGTACAGACACTCAAGATCTGCACTCGAATGAGCAGGAAGCCTGGAGAGGGAGATTGAATTCCTATAGACCAAGGCAACCCCCCCTCCCCGACCCTCAAGTCGGTGTTGGTGCTGCACCGAGTACCCAGGAGGGCACAGCTGGGAGAGAGTGACCCCTCCCAGTTCCCCCAACCAGGTCTCAGTAATACATGCCAGGTCAGCCCCCTCATCCACAATCAAATCTAACTTTGCAGATCTAGCCGTGATAGGCTACATTAATCGTCACGTAGCCTATCACGGGGGCATTTTTTTTCTTTTATTGGAATGGCGGGGGCGGCAGCCGGTCGAAAGACCGGCTGTCGCTCCCGCCCTGGACGAACACCCGCTGAACCGCCGGCCGGACCCGCCGCTGGGAGGGACATTCGGGAAAGGTAAGTCCCGTCCCGGGGGTGTGTGCGGGGGGCGGGGGGGGTGCAGAGAATTTCTCCCCGAAACTTGTTCGGGGGGCTGAACATGTAGGCGCTCGGCCCCCCGAAGTTTCGGGGAGAAATTCTCCACCATCCCTACCAGTGTCAGGACAAAGTGAATGGCTCTGCCATTCACTTTTGTAAGAGGAAATGACTTAGAGCTGAAACAACCATTCAATTTCTTTCAAAATTTAATGAATATCCAAATTTGAAAAATCTGATTTCTTTCAGGTTTCTTTAAGTGGAGGATCATCTGGCTGAATAATCCTTTATATCTATGTTTACGTCTACATCTATCTATCTATCTATCTATCTATCATCTACCTATGTAATCTCCACATAAAAAACGAATTGCCAAGGATTAGGGATGTATGAGAATTTAGTTTTTGCCAGCAAACTGTGAGCATGCCCTGTTTGAAGCTCCAAATGCAGGCATTAGCATGAGTATATGTTCACTGAAAATATTAATAAATAGTGGAGGAGTCTGGTTTGGGGGTGGAGCTTGGTGAGTTTTCGCCAGCTTGACCCCTGGATGCCAGTCTGCGGACCCCTGAGCTATCCCAACTCAGTGCATGCCGAGTCGGGCAAGTCTGCAGTTTCCCAGTTCCTCTTTTCCCCACGTGGCTGCATTTTGTGCAAAAATCATGTGTATGCTACTTATGTAAATCACAATTTGCATAAAATGGCAGTCGTAAATAGTACTATTTACTCAAAATTACAGCTGTGAATGGTCTAATTAACCTAACAGTCAGGTGGCTGGCTATTAGCAAGCAAGCAGCACGAGGGGCAGATGCAAGTGAGTTCACCCATCTTTATTCATAAATTGTGAAATATGTGCTTGCGTTTGTCTCATTCCTGATCCGCAGTTCAGTTTGCACAAATTTCCTAATTTTGCAAATGTCCTCCATAGACTGAGTCAGCCCCACTTTAGTCTAGGGAGGAAAGTTGAAGAAATTATGCAATTAGGCAAGTTGCGCAAATTTTGGGAAACTTGCTCAAAGCTCCTGTTCGATTGCTGCTCAATTTGTGCAAGTTTCCCATTCACACAGACAGTTTGAGCATTGATCGCAAACACAAACACCTCTTCTGCTGCTTGTGTGATCTAGTCCTAAATCTTGGTTACTTTGGCAGTTTAGGTGGTGAGTGCTGGATATCACTGGTTGCTGATCTAGGGCATAAACCTGTTTCTGCTACAGTGTCTTAAGCAACCCCAAAGGCAGCGGTTATAAAAGTTGCTTCCTTACCTATGTGTTTTTGCATTGCCCAAGGAGATACAGATGTTCTGTTGGCTCCCTTAGCCATATAATGATTGGTATTCACTGGTATTCATTGTCCACATTCATTGTCCATATAATCCTCATTCATCCACCTCTTGCGACAATGCTACAGCCTATTATTTATCCTGCCCAGTGTACAGAATAGCACCAGAGTAGGAGCTTGGATGGCTCTGTCTCCAAAACACAACTAATGTAAACAATAAGTCTCTTGTCAGTGGAAATCCCAAACTCATATATTAAACGCTTTTTATATGTGTGATAAAACCAAGCCTGCAGTAAATGTGAGGCAACTTAAATATTTAAGGATTGCCATCTCAAAAAGAAATAGAACATTTTACCTCACCCCTCAAATATTAATAATTTATATTTTAATAGAATAGAAGCTTTTCAGAGATAATAAATAAATACGATGCTTCTGAGCATTATCATGTACAGAGATGTCATACACACACAGACACACACACACACACACACACACACACACTCTCACACTCCAAAAGTACAGGCAGGATTGATGCTAGATGAAGTATACACATGTAAGTAAGTTTTTGAGTGACAAATCATGTATTAACATCATCATCATCATCCATCCAGTCATGATGTCAGTCACATTACCAGTCACACTCGACGTACTACAGTGTGTTGTGAAGATCCAGCAAGGAAAAGTCTGTGTGCAGAAAGAACTCTGTATCCTGACAACACCTGTCCAACTACTAACCCTTGTACTGGCTGGAGGTGCCATTTGATGTGTATGCCGGAGCCTCTCTCTGCACAAAGCAACCTGGACAGCTCCTGGAAGCCCTGGGCAAGTCCCTTCCTGTGCTGCTGATCATTCCCAAGTTGGGATGTGAGCAGTGCGGCCAAGGACCAACTTGTAGGGGTGTACAAAACCCTGCTTACCTGGCTCCGCTGGGGTCCGCAGTTGGGGGGAGGCGATCTGTTCCTCGCCCCGGAATCCTCGACGGGGGTGGGGGTTGGGAGGCGATCTGTTCCTCCCCTCTGGAATCCTGCCCAGCCGGCTTCGCTCCATGGCTAGTCTGCGGAGCCGCTGGCCGGGCTAACCCACAGCAGGGCCTCCAGCTGCTGCCGGGCTGCTACGGACGCAAATGGCATCCTGTGTAGTGGACGCCATTTGTGTCCCTACGTTAGCCCGTGATAGGCTACATAAGTATTTATGTAGCCTATCACGGCAAAAGGCAGCTACACGAATGGCGGCAGCTACAGCGGCCTCCATTTGCGTGGCTGCCTTTTGACATGATAGGCTACCTAAGTATTTATGTAGCCTATCACAGCCTCCACAGGGTTGCAAATGACGTCCCTGCATTAGCTGTGATAGGCTACATAAATACTTATGTAGCCTATCACAGCATTCCTGTGGAGGCGAATGGCGGCCGCCGCTGCGGCTGCCATTTGAGGAGCACCCACCGGTGAATGGAACCAGGTAGGCTCCGTTTCGTGTGCGTTTCGCGGGGTGAGGGGCTTTGCTCCACCACGGATTCCAGGGGGCCGAACGCACTGGCATTCGGCCTCACTGGGATCCGAGGCAGAATTCTCCGCCATCCCTAGGACCAAGCCAACTCGACCAGCTCCAGCAGGAACTGGCTCCTGCAAGTGCTGGCCAAGTCACTTTCTCCATTCCTCTCTCTGCACACTGAGAAGGAAAAAATGGGGCAAGGCAGACTTGATGACATCATAGTTAGGGATGCTGGAGAAATCCACCATGGACTCAAATGAAATTGGATTCCAAGGAATCCAACCTCCAGAGTCCACAGCAGACCGGCCGCACTAACGTCCAGGTCTAGAGGAGTTCCCGCAATGTGGCTCTCTGGCTTCCTATAAAACATGATACACTAATGGCAATTGCCATTAGCTTTTCACAGGAAAGTAACAGCCATAAATGGCATAATATATGCCATTTGCAGCCATAAAGTGCTTACTTCGATCTAAATACAGCCATAAAAGACTGAAATTTAGTTAAAAGTAAATGCCTTACAACCGCAAATGGTGTAAAATATGCCATTTATGGCTGTAATTTTCCCATGATAGGCTAATGGCAGCTGCCTTTAGCATATCACATTTTATAGGAAGCCGAAGAGCCACTCAGCCAACTCCGGTGGATGCGGCAGGGCTCCAGAGGACTTCATAGGGCCTCAACCAGCCTGAATTGCCCCGCAATGGACCTCCCCCTGGATTGGACACTGGGTGGTTTGTACATCCCTAATCATGGTATGGCTTTGAGGGTGGAGCATCTTTGGTGGTGGGGTTGACATCTCTCTTGATGTCATCTGACCAACCAGCTTGGTCCAGGGGGAAATCCTGGACCAATTAGGTTGTTTGCCCCTATTGTAAATGATCCTCCCCACTCTCCTACAGGTGTGATCCAGTGCCTGTGCAATTTGCCTTGGTGGATGATATGAGGAGGGCTCTGGATAGGGGTGAATGCTCCTTACTTGTTCTCCTCGACCTCTCAGCGGCTTTTGATACCATTGACTATGGTATCCTTCTGGACTGCCTGGAGGGGTTGGGCATTGGAGACACCATATTGCGGTGGTTCTGGTCCTTCTTCTCCGGCAGTTACCAGAGGGTAGCACTGGGAGAGGAGGTTTCGGATCCGTGGCTGCTCACTTGTGGAGTGCCACAGGGTTTCATCCTCTCCCTGATGCTATTTAACTTCTATGTGAAGCCGCTGGGGGCTATCATCAGGAGGTTTGGGGTGCGGTGTCATCAATATGCAGATGACATGCAGCTCTACCTTTCATTCAAATCTTCACCAAGGTTGGCCGTAGAATCCCTGTCCAAATGTCTGGAGATGGTGAGTGGCTGGATGGGGAGGAATAAGCTGAAGCTGAACCCTGACAAGACCGGGGTACTTCTGGTGGGAGACAAGAGGAGGTTGGGGGATGTTGACCTGGTGTTGAATGGGGTACAGCTACCCTTGAAAGACCAGATCCGCAGCCTGGGGGTCATTTTAGACTCCCAGCTGTCCATGGAGGCTCAGGTGTCAGCTGTGAGCCGGACAGCGCTGTACCAACTCCATCTGATATGGCAGCTGTGCCCCTACCTTCCCGACCATCTGCTCCCATCAGTAGTACATGCCCTGGTCTCCTCTAGTTTAGACTACTGTAATGCGCTCTATGTGGGGTTACCCTTGAAGACAGTTTGGAAGCTGCAGCTGGTACAGAATGCAGCAGCTCGCCTGATTAAAGGCAGCTGCCGGCGAGATCATATCACTCTAGTGCTGAAGGAGTTGCACTGGTTACCAGTTGTTTTCCAGGCCAAATTCAAGGTGTTGGTTTTGACCTTTAAAACCCTATATGGTTCCGGTCCAGCCTATCTTAAGGAGTGCCTCCAGCAACACCAGACAGGCCAGTCAACAAGATCAGCCCTGGATGGCCTTCTCTCTGTCCCATTGGCCAGGACAGCTAGACTGGTGAGGATGAGGGAGAGGGCCTTCTCTGTGGTGGCTACCACTCTGTGGAACTCCCTCCCTAGGGAACTCCGTCATGCCCCCTCTTTAATGAGCTTCTGCCATGCATTAAAAATGTGGTTGTTCAGGCAGGCATTTGGGGTAGGTTAGGGTATTTTTTTAGAAATATGATGTTTTTAATGTAGACATTTATCATTTTAAACTGTTTCTATTATTGTACATCGCCCAGAGTGGCTGGGTGACCAGCCAGATGGGCGATTAATAAATTATTTAATAAATACATACATACATACATACATACATACAAACATTCAGGATGCTGCCATCATCATCACCATCCTTCATTGTTCTCATGATCCATCATCATTATCATGAGCAAGCTGGTTCCCTGCAAACACAGTTTGTGGAGAAAAATCCAATCTAAAGAAAGGTTTAACTTAACTAAAGGTGTACAGAGACTTTTAAATGTTATTTTGCTAAATATAACAACTGGAGACATCCTTTCTGAGCAATACCTAAACTTTCACTGAATTACATTTAACTGTAGGTGTATCTTAATCCCTTCATGATTTGTTTACAGGCCGTATGTTACTGGCATATCAATGTGCTTTGGCCTGAACCTGTTTTTATCAAGGTGTACGGAGACTTTTAAATGTTATTTTGGTAAATTTATCAGCTAGAGACTTCCTTTCTGGGCAATAAGTAAACTCTGAATGGGTTAATTTTGACTGTTGGTGTATCTTAATCACTTCATGACTTGTTTACAGGCCGTATGTTACTGGCATATCATTGTGCTTTGGCCTGAACCTCTATTTATACAGGTGAATGGAGACTTTTTTGTGCTCATACTTCATTTTGCTCTAATTTGCAATTAGTTATGTTTGTTTAATTATACTTGACTTTTTTATATTAACAATAAAACTTTATAGTACATTGTTATAGAAGTTAGCCTCATTCTTAAAAACAAAAAATGCTTTATGGACATAAATAAACTCCCAACTTTGAATTACAGTGAAAACCATCATTATTCATGGAATCTGCATGTCAAGAGCTTTTCAATGAAGTATATTTCATTAGAATCAGTCAATGGGAAGGCAGTCAAAAAGGGATGACCAACTACCTCCCAACTTTGAATTATATATATAAGATGCTTCTCTTTATTATTGATTGATATAGCACCATCAGTGTCCACAGTATTATACATGTACACCTCACACTAGAGTCCAAGGAGGGGGTGGAGTCCACTGGAGTCCCCTTCTGTCCAAGCACCCCACTCACTGGGCCGTGGGGGGCTCACTTGCCCACTCAGCAATCATTGGGAAGCACTGAGGCTGCCCATCACCTTAATGAGCTGCCATTGTGTGCAGAAATCACAGCTCAGTTACTTCCATATATCTAATGTTGCATCTACGGTGGCCTAAAAGGGGCAATGACTCAACATTACAGGGGTAAAGGGCCCTGTAATAACCAAGCTGTGATTTCTGCATACAGTGGGATCTAGGGATGGCGGAGAATTTCTCCCCGAAACTTCGGGGGGCCGAGCGCCAACGTGTTCGGCCCCCCGAACAAGTTTCGGGGAGAAATCCTCTGAACCCCCCCACACCCCGCACCCCCCCCGGGATGGGACTTACCTTCGTCGAATGTTCCTCCCGGCGGCGGGTCTGGCCGGCGGTTGGGCGGGTGTTCGAGTGGGGCGGGAGCGGCAGCCGGTCTTTTGACTGGCTGCCGCCACCGCCATTGCAATAAAAGAAAAAAAATGCCCCCTGATAGGCTATGTGACGATTAACGTAGCCTATCACGGCTAGATTTGCAAATCTAGCCATGATAGGCTACGTTAATCGTCACGTAGCCTATCAGGGGGCTTTTTTTTTTTAACTTCCACGTTCGCGGCCTGGCGAGGCGGGAAGCCTCCTCCCCGGCCTGAATTTCGGCCGGGGCGAGGCGGGAAGCCTCCCCCCTGGCCTGAACTTCGCGGGGGTATCAGCGAAGCACCTCCCCACCACCACGAACAAGCTTCGGCAAAAGGTAAGGGACTTTCGTCCACTCCTAATGGGATCGTGGTAAGGTGAGAGATGGCCTTGCAGAACTTCTCAGGTGGTTGCCGAGCTGTCCTGTAGTTCCTGCAACAAGTGATGATGGCTCGTTGATCACCTGAAGGGACCGGATGGAGGTGAGCCCATCCATCCCTACCTCACATACACACTATTTTGATAATTCTTAGAACAATCTTATAAGGCAGGCCAATATTATTGTCCCCATATTATACATGAGGGCGGGCAAGGTTGAGAGATAACAACCTGTCCAAGGTGGGGTTTGAATCAGACATTTTCCAGGTCAAGCTGGAACCATTGCATCACACCAGCTCTCCTTGAGACTGAATGAGACAGAATCCTGCCCAGCAGGCTCCGCTCTGCAGAGGCTCTGCAGAGCAGCTGGCCAGGGCCGTCTGCAGCTGGATTTCCGGCCGCGGACGGCTGGTGCAGATGCAAATGGTGGCCGCCATAGCGGCTACCATTTTTGTCCAGTCAGGCTGCTGTGATAGGCTACTTAAGTATTTACGTAGCCTATCACAGCTAACCCCCCCACCAAAAAACAAAACCAGCATACGCAAATGGCGGCAGCTATGGCGGCTGCCATTTGTGTTCCCTATTTTTTGTCATTTTAGCCTATGTAAATATTTACATAGGCTATTACGGCAAAAAAAAAGGGGAACGCAAATAGCATAGTGGGCGCTATTTGCATTCCTTTATTTTTCGCTGTTCTAGCCTATGTAAATATTTACATAGGCTAGAACAGTGAAAAATAAAGGAATGCAAATAGCTCCCACTACGCTATTTGCGTTCCCCTTTTTTTTTCACCGTAATAGCCTACGTAAATATTTACATAGGCTAGAACAGCAAAAAATAAAGGAATGCAAATAGGGAGTGCAAACGGAGGCCGCCGTAGCCGCCACCATTGCGTACACCGTTTTTTTAAAAAATTGGCTTACCGTGATAGGCTACGGAAATACTTACATAGCCTATCACGGCAAAGACTAGGACGACTATGGCAGCTGCGGCAGCTGGTCAAAAGACCAGCCGCCGCCGCTGGAGCCACTGCCGGAGCAGCCGCCATCCGGAACATCCGCCCCAGGTAAGTCTCATCCCGGGGGGGGGAATCCATGGCGGGGCAGGGGGGCAGGTCATTCCACCACAGATTTCGGGGGGCTGAATGCCAGTGCATTCGGCCTCACTGAAATCCGTGGCGGAATTAGGGATGTACGAAAGTCACTTACCTGGTCTCGCAGCTTGCTTCGCGGTGGGGGGGAGGCGCTTCGCTTCTCCCCCCGAAGTTCAGGCTGGCGGGGGAGGCTTCCTGCCTCGCCCGGCCGAAATTCAGGCTGGGGGGGAGGCTTCCCGCCTCACCCGGCCGAAATTAAGGCCGGGGAGAAGCGCCCCGCCTCCCCGGCTGCAAACTTCAAAAGAAAAAAAAAAAGCCCCGTGATAGGCTACATAATGATTTACGTAGCCTATCACGGCTAGATCTGCAAAGTCAGCCATGATAGGCTACCTGACGATTAACGTAGCCTATCATGGCTGACTTTGCAAATCTAGCTATGATAGGCTACGTTAATCGTTACGTAGCCTATCACAGGGGCGTTTTTTTTTTTTTTACTTTTCTTGTAATGGCGGCAGCGGCAGCTGGTCGAAAGACTGGCTGCCGCCCCCGCCCCTGACGAAGACCTGCCGAACCACCGCCGGGACCCGCCGCCAGGAGCGACATTCATGAAAGGTAAGTCCCATCCCGGGGGCGGTGGCGGGGGGTGGCGGGGGGTTGGCGGAGAATTTCTCCCCGAACCTTCGGAGGACCGAATGCGTTGGCACTCGGCCCCCCGAAGTTTCGAGGAGAAATTCTCCCCCATCCCTAGGCGGAATTCTCTGCCATCCCTAAACACTTATTTACTGCATGTGTATGTACTCATCCGTCAAGGAGCCTAGGGCAGCTTCCATGAGATTTTCCTTTTTTCTTCTTCTTGCAACAACTCTATGAGGTTGCAATGCTTATATATGTGGCTGGCCAAAGCCACCAAGTGAACTTAATGGGAGAGCATGGATTTGAAACTTGATGTGAAACCAGTCGATGTCTGAGAGTCAGTATGGCATAGTGCTTACAGTGTCAGGCTCCAACTGTGAAGACCTAGATTAAAATCCCCATTCAGGCATGAAATTCACCTTGGGCTAGAGATGCTGAAGAAATCTGAGATGTACTAAAATGAGCTTGGATTTCTAAGAATCTGACCTGCAAAATCTGCTGCGGAGCGACCCCGTGGCCTCATGGAGTCTGTGGGTTTTCAGATGTTGTTGTTGTTGTTGTTGTTATTATTATTATTTATTTTCTCAAAATTTACACCTATGTATTTGTAGGAAAATACGCAAGTTTCTGGAGAGGAAAAGTTGAATGGAATGGGAGACAATGCATCAAACGTTACCTATTAAGGTAAATTATGTAAATTATTGCAAAACCTCTTACATAATTATCTGCATATTTTTCCGTATGATGAGTAATATTTTTTTCGTGTCCATCTGTGAGTGGACAATGGAACAGAAGGCACCTGACAATCTGTGAAACACAGACAGACCTTGGGCTAGTCACTATTGCTCAGCTTAACCTACCTCACAGGGTTGATGTGAGGATAGAATGAGGAGAATGACATTTGCCACCTTAAGCTCTTTGGATGAAGGTAGGATATAAAACAAATGTAATAATAAGTCCAGCCCTTTGTTGACTCCATGACCATGGCTCTTATTCAGATTAGACCTCTGATAAACCCTGAAGCTATGCTTTTTCATCATTTTGAATGTAATGACCATGGATTCCTGCACAAAGACATTTTAGGCAATTGTATACAGCTGCAAAGTCATGGATAGCACATAACTGGAAGTCCGCAAAGCACCTAACTAAACAGCAGTGAGTTGATAAAATTTGGGAGACTATGTCTCTATATAAACTTACTCAGCAAGTGCAGCAAGTAAGGAATCCTAATTCTGACAAGATGTTATGGTGTCCCTTCTGTGGAACCTCTTCAAACATTTGATCAAATTCGAACCAAATACAGTTGCCTGTATCCCTTATATATGCTAAGATAGCTTCGGCTATTGGGCAGTATAGAAATGAAATAAATAAATAAATAACTTGTAATGAAATAAATAAATATATAACTTGTATTTTCATTCTTTCATTAGACAGTGAGCTTCTGCTTAGGTTGTTTTACTCTAGTTGTTCCACAAGCATATCAGTGATAGACGAAGTGAGTTTCTTTAGTGATCTTTTATATTATTGTTATATGCTGTTCTCTTTTGTGACCTTTTAAAACTCTATTTCAAAATAAAATAAAATTCCATGTAAAATCAGCCATAACATGGCTGTTTTTCCAAACACCAAATACATAAATGGGATTGAATGCTGTTCCCCACAAGCCATTTGCATAACCACACTGTTGTTGTTGTTGTTGTTCAGTCGTCAAGTCGTGTCTGACTCTTCGTGACCCCATGGACCATAACATGCCAGGCCTTCCTGTCCTCCGCTCTCTCTCAGAGTGTGCTCAAGTTCATATTCATTGCATCCGTGATGCTATCTAGCCATCTCATCCTCTGCCGTCCCCTTCTCCTTTTGCCTTCAATCTTTCCCAGCATCAGGGTCTTTTCCAATGACTTTTCTCTTCACATAAGGTGTCCAAAATATTTGAGCTTCAGCTTCAGTATCTGTCCTTCCAATAAGCACTCAGGGTTGATTTCCTTTAGGATTGACTGATTTGACCTCCATGCAGTCCAGGGGACTCGTAAGAGTCTTCTCCAGCACCACAGTTTGAAAGCATCAATTCTTCGGCGCTCAGCCTTCCTTATAGTCCACCTCTCACAGCCATACATTACTACTGGGAAAACCATAGCTTTGATTATACAGACCTTTGTCAGTAAGGTGATGTCTCTGCTTCTTACTACGCTGTCTAGGTTTGCCATAGCTTTCCTCCCAAGGAGCAAGCGTCTTTTAATTTCATGGCTACAGTCACCATCTGCGGTCATCTTGGAGCCCAAGAAAGTAAAATCTGTCACTGCTTCCATTTCTTCCCCTTCTATATGCCAGGAAGTGATGGGGCCAGATGCCATGATCTTAGTTTTTTTCATGTGGAGTTTCAAACCAGATTTTGCACTGTCCACTTTCACCCTCAACAAAAGGCTCTTTCTTAGCTTTCTGCCATTAGGGTGGTATCGTCTGCATATCTGAGGTTGTTGATAATTCTCCCAGCAATCTTAATTCCGACCTCTGATTCATCCAACCCGGCATTTCTCATGATGTACTCTGCATATAGGTTAAATAAGCAGGGCGACAATATGCAGCCTTGTCGTACTCCTTTCCCAATTTTGAACCACTCGGTTGTTCCATGTCTGGTTCTTACTGCTGCTTCTTGACCCTCGTACAGGTTTCTCAGGAGACAGGTAAGGTGGCCTGGTACTCCCATCTCTTTAAGAATTTGCCACAGTTTGTTGTGATCCACACAATCAAAGGCTTTAGCGTAGTCAATGAAGCAGAAATAGACTTTTTCTGGAATTCTCTTGCTTTCTCCATGATCCAGTGAATGTTGATGATTTGATCTCTAGTTCCTCTGCCTCTTCGAAACCCCGCTTGTACTTCCAGTAGTTCTCGGTTCACATACTGCTGAAGCCTAGCTTGTAGGATTTTGAGCATCACCTTGCTGGCATGTGAAATGAGTGCAATTGTACGGTAGTTTGAACACTCTTTGGCATTGCCCTTCTTTTCCAGTCTTGTGGCCACTGTTGAGTTTTCCAAATTTGTTGGCATACTGAGTGCAGCACTTTAACAGCATCATCTTTTAGGATTTTAAATAGCTCAGCTGGAATACTGTCATCTCTGCTAGCTTTGTTGTTAGTAATGCTTCTCCTAAGGCCCACTTGACTTCACTCTCGAGGATGTCCAGCTCAAGTTCAGTGACCGCACTATCATGGCTATCAGGACATTAAGATCTTTCCTGTATAGTTCTTCTGTGTATTCTTTCCACCTCTTCTTAATCTCATCTGCTTCTGTTAGGTCCCTGCCTTCTTTGTCCTTTATCATGCCCATCTTTGCACAAAACGTTCCCTTGATATCTCCGATTTCCTTGAAAAGATCTCCTTGAAAAGATCCCATTCTGTTGTTTTCCTCGATTTCTTTGCATTGTTCATTTAAGAAGGCCTTCTTGTCTCTCCTTGCTATCCTCTGGAACTCTGCATTCAGTTGGATATATCTTCCCCTTTCTCCCTTGCTTTTCGCTTCCCTTCTTTCCTCAGGTACTTGTAAAGCCTCATTAGACAGCCTCTTTGCTTTCTTGCATTTCTTTTTCTTTGGGATGGATTGAGTTGCTGCCTCCTGTCCTGAACAATGTTACGGACCTCCGTCCATAGTTCCTCAGGCACTCTGTCTATCAGGTCTAATCCTTGAAATCTATTCATTACCTCCACTGTATATTCATAAGGGATATGATTTAGGTCATACCTGAATGGTTTAGTGATTTTCCCTACATTCTCCAATTTAAGCTGAAATTTTGCAAGAAGCAGCTCATGATCTGAGCCACAGTCAGCTCCAGGTCTTGTTTTGACTGACTGTATAGAGCTTCTCCATCTTTGGCTGCAAAGGACATAATCAATCTGATTTCGATATTGACCATCTGGTGATGTCCATGTGTAGTGTCGCCTCTTGTGCTGTTGGAAAAGAGTGTTTGCTATGATCAGCGTGTTCTCTTGGCAAAACTCTATTAGCCTTTGTCCTGCTTCATTTTGTACACCAAGGCCATGCTTGCCTGTTATCCTGGTGATTTCTTGACTTCCTACTTTAGCATTCCAATCCCCTATGATGAAAAGGACATTTTTTTTGGTGTTAGTTCTAGAAGGTGTTGTAGGTCTTCATAGAACCCATCAACCTCAGCTTCTTCGGCCTCAGTGGTTGGGGCATAGACTTGAATTACTGTGATGTTGAATGGTTTGCCTTGGATTCGTACTGAGATCATTCTATCATTTTTGAGATTGTACCCCAGTACTGCTTTTCCCACCCTTTTGTTGATTATGAGTGCTACTCCATTTCTTCTAAGGGATTCTTGCCCACAGTAGTAGATATGATGGTCACCTGAATTAAATTCGCCCATGCTTGTCCATTTGAGTTCGCTGATTCCCAAGATGTCGATGTTCAATCTTGCCATCTCATGTTTGACCACCTGCAGCTTACCTTGATTCATTGATCTGACATTCCAGATTCCTAAACAATATTGTTCTTTACAGCATCGGAATTTCTTTTCACCACCAGACACATCCACAGCTGAGTGTCCTTTTTGGCTTTGGCCCAGCCGCTTCACTCTTTTTGGTGCTACTTGGAAATGCCCTCTGCTCTTCCCCAGTAGTATATTGGACACCTTCTGACCTGAGGGGCTCATCTTCCGGCGTCATCTCTTTTAGCCTTGTGATACGTTCCATGGGGTTTTCTTGGCAAGAATACTGGAGTGGGTTGCCATTTCCTTCTCAAGTGGACCACATTTTGTCAGAACTCTCTGCCATGACCTGTCCGTCTTGGGTGGCCCTGTATGGCATAGCTTATGGCTTCACTGAGTTACGCAAGCCCCTTTGCCACAACAAGGCAGTGAGTATACATATAAGGTTTTTTTTCATTGTGATTATTTTCTGTCATACACAGGCTGTCTGGACTTTGGAATTATATCTTAGTATAACCCTTTTCAGTTATTTATTAGTATTGTTTTTTTTCTGAATGTTGTTGTAGGTCTGATAAAGCACTGATGAGGATGGAAAGTGAAAAAGCAGCTGATGTCTCTGCCTGATTGTTGAGGGGAAGGAAGGTGGTTTGTGTAACACCTTTCATATTAAAATGTGCCTCACACTCTCTGGAAATGTTTGTGAGCTTCTGAAATGGAACGTTGTCTCAAGTTTTATGCTGCCATATAAATGTCACAGCAAAAGCAGAAAGATTCATTTTTCCCCCAACCAAAAGACACTGGCCCCACAATGATGCGCTTTTGCCATGGATTTATGAACATGATGGCTTTTGGCATCAGATCCAAAGACATCTGGAAGAGTACTTTGCATGAGAACTATTGCAGCTGTGCTTGGTACACAGCACAGATTTACCTCAGCTTTGTTCCATATGAGTAAATATGAAATTTTGCCTCATGTAAAAAAAGTTGGAGTGAACCCCCCACCCCCTAAAAATGTGATTTAGTTAACTTTTTATGTACAAGCATACTACATCTTGAATGCATATGAGAAAGTGAATGTCCACAATGTAGACATCCCCAGGTATACTCAGATTATAAAAGGGTGTTAATTTTACAGGAACCTTGATTCTTTCACTACTTAATATTGCCATGCAGAAGTAAGGGCTGCCACTTTGGCCCTTGGGAGAAGGCATGGCTCAATTTTGCATGTATCACCATTGAACCTTAAATCTCACTAATCCTAAGTTTGCACTAAAGCAAAGAGCAACCTGCTTCCAGATTCAACGGTCGTGGCTGGGGCCTCATTGTCTCACAAGGCCATAACAGTGCAACATGCAAATGCCTTCCCCCATGCATTGATGGAGCCATGTTGTAATGTTTGGATGGCAGTTGTCCAGTGATGGATAATGATTAGGCTGCAGGAATAGAAGGTATATACACAGAACAACTGTGGAGAGCCAGATTCAAAAGCCTACCAAGCCATGCTGCTCACAGGAAGACTCAACTGAATCTACCTCACCAGGTTGTTGAGAGAATAAAGGGGAGCAGGGCTGGCCCAAGATATTTTTCTGCTTAAGGTCAAGGACAAGATGGTGCCCCTCTCCAGTCCATGTACAGAAGCCAACAGGAATTGCAGTTTTTGTATTTATTTATTTATTTACACATCCATATTGTACAAATGTTGTAAATAAACAACTGAGCTCTGTTGCGTGGTCTGGGGAATGTTAACACTCTTCCCAGTTAATGGGACCCGGGTCCCCTCAAGGACCCACTGTGACCATTTTGCATTGCACTTTGAGGACAAAATTACTTGTCTCCGCAGCGAATGAGACTCCACTGAGGTGTCTGACACAGTATCTGCCCGATTTTGTGGGATCAATTTCAGTTGCTCTGGCCTGCTGATGGGAACAACGTGCTTGCAGCAATGTGACCGACCATGTGCCCTCTTGATCCTTGCCCCTCCTGACTAATAAAAGCTAGCGGAGGGGGTATGGCTGGGTGGGTCCAGGGAGTGGTAAATGCATCTTTGCACAAAGGGGGGGTCCCTGCTGTCCTTAAGGAGACAGTGGTGCAAATACTCCTGAAGAAACCCTCTCTGGACCTAATGGTATTTGACAACTACCACCCAGTCACAAATATCCCTTTCTTAGGGAAGGTACTTGAGAGGGTCGTGGTGGAGCAACTGCAGGCACTCTTGGAGGATGCTGAATGTCCAGACCCATTCCAGTCTGGGTTTTGACTTGGTTATGGGACTGAATCAGCCTTAGTTGCCCTGATGGATGTCCTTTACTGGAGGAAGAAGACGGGGAGTGCAATCCTGTTAATTCTGCTCAGTTTCTCATTGGCTTTTGATGCCATTGACAATAGTATTCTCCTGGATTGACTCTGTGGGCTGGGCATTGGAGGCACTGTTTTACAATGGTTCTGGTCTTACCTGTTGGGTTGATTTCAGAGAGTAACATTGGGTGACCATTCCTCAGCCTCTTGGCAAATGAGCTATGGGATTCTGCAGAGTACCATTTTGTCCCCAGTGTTGTTCAACATCTATATGAAGCTGTTGGGAGTGGTCATTAGGAGATTTGGAGCCAAGTGCCATCAGTATGTTTATGACACACATCTCTACCCCACTGTGACATTGGGATCAGCTAGGTGAGGCTGTGCAAGTCCTGAAATAGTGCCTAGATTCAGTGATGGGCTGGATAAGGGCCAATAAACTTAAGCTGAATCCTGGCAAGACAGAAGCCCCGTGAGTAAGTGAGTGAGTGATTCCCGAGTCTGGGAGATAGGCTCATTGCCTGTTCTGGATGGGGTTGCACTCCTCTGAAAGATCAGGTTCATAGTTTGGGGGTACTCCTAGATCCATTACTGTCACTGGAGGCCCAAGTGACCATGGTGGCTTAGAGTGCCTTTTACCAGCTTCAACTACTATACCAGCTATGGCCTTTCTTGGACAAAGATAGCTTGGCTGCAGTGGTATAGGCATTATTAACCCCAAGACTACAATGCACTCTAAGTGGGGCTGCCCTTAAGGCTGGTCTGGAAGCTGGAGCTGGTGCAGAATACAGCAGTTCAGCTGTCATCAGGAGCTGCCTCTTCTCACCATGCAACTCCTTTGCTGAGGGAACTGCACTGGCTGCCTATGCACTGCTGGGCCCGGTTTAAGGGCTTGGTACTAGCGTATAAAAGCCCTAAACAACCTGGGACCTGTATACCTGAGGGAGTGCCTTCTCCCTTATCAACCTGCCCAGGCACTGAGGTCATCAAAGGGCATGCTCCTGGAGGTTCTGCATGGACCTATGGCCCGATTGAAGTCCACCTGGAGAAGAGTCCAGTAAGTCCCGGCCCAGGGGGTGGGCGGGGGGGGGGTGGCAGACCGTTCCGCCACCGATTTCGGGGGGCTGAATGCCCTGGCATTTGGCCTCCCTGAGATTCATGGCGAAATTCTCTGACATCCCTACCAGCCACCCACAGCCGGACATCCAGCCGCTGGGCAGCCCTGCAGGGACGCAAAAGGCAGCTGTCGTAGCCACCGCCATTTGTGTCCCTGTATTGAGCCATGGCAGCCGCTGCCATTTGCATATGCTGGGTTCCCCCCCCCCACCATGATAGGCTACATAAATACTTACATAGCCTATCACGGCCTCCGCAGGGATGCAAATGGCGTCCCTGCATTAGCCGTGATAGGCTACGTAAGTATTTATGTAGCCTATCACAGCTATGAAGAGGAGGAAGCGAATGGTGGCCGCAGGACAGCCGCCATTCGCAAAGCAGCGCGGACAGGAGCAGATAAGTGCTCCATTTTGTGTGCCTTTTGTGGGGTGGGGGCGGCGGGGACTTCGTCCCGCTCGCCTTCCGTGGGTTGGGTGGGTGGGGGCTTCGTTCTACGATGGATTTCGGGTGGCCGAATGCACTGGCATTTGGCCTCACCGAGATCCATCACGGAATTCTCTGACATCACTAGAGAGGAGTAGTTTCATTTCCCCAGTTAAGTTTCGGTTTCATTTCCTCAGTTAAGTTTCATTTCTTCAGGTTTGTAGCAGTACTTTTGGTTTTGCAGGAAGGGGGTATGTGAAGAAAGCAAGAGAACCAGTAAGAGCAGAGTTGGGGAGACCAGAGACTGAAGAGGGAGCAGGAAGAAGCAGCCCAGAGAAGTCTAAGTACAGCTAGGGTAAAGGAACTTCCATTTTGCAACTTTTATTTTCTCTTAATGCCTTTGTATCCCTCAGCTCTATTGTGTAAATACCTTTAGTTGTGATTTGCTTGCTTTAATTTACCAATAAATTATTGTAGTTAAACCCCATGTCTAGAGTGTCAATTACACCATGTATACAGATGAAACCCCACATTATTGGAAAGGGGAAGGCAAACGAAGGAAGGTGGGACTCTTAAGGAGGCAAGAGATCAGATCCTTAAGGAGTTGCTCAGGGGGTCCAGGTCCTAAGGTGAACCCCTGAGAGCCCTTAATATTCTAAAATCTCTAAGTGGTTCACACCACATTACATATATAATGTAGTATAAAAAACAATGTAAAAACAGTGCAAGAACAATGAAAAATAATAAATAATTAAAAGCATTACACCAAAGACAATAAAACAGAGCAGTGCCATAGTCCTTTGCAAGGCAGGGAAAGCTATGTAAACTAGGGATGCTGGAGAAATCCATCCAGGGGGTGGAGTTTGCATAGCTTTCAGCATCTCAGCCCCTTTGACTTTGGCTCACTTCCCCATGAGCTCACCTGAATCGATCACAAATAATAATAAAATATATTCATATAGAACAAATGCAAGATTGGCAGTTGAAACTAGGGCTGTGCATGGACCCCCCGATCTGCCTCAGAGGCCTCTATGGGGCTTCTGAGGTGGGCCTGATTTACTTCGGGCTGATTTGGGGGGGGGTCCTACCTGCTTCAGCTTCCAGAGCCGAAGCAGGATTCGGACATCTGAATCCCACTTTGGCGCCCCCTCCCAACATAGCCCCCAGCCCCCAGCTCCTTACCTGGGCCCTTGGATGTGCACTGCCAGCCAGCTTGTTGTTCGGGGTCAGGGGAGACACACTGCTGCTGTGGGAGCTGGTGCTGCTGCCAGCTCCTGGGCCTTCTGGATGCATGCTGGCAGCTGTCTTGTTGTTCCAGGACGGGGAGCCATTTTTAAAATGGTGACTCCCTGAATTTCTGGAAATAGATCCTGCAGGATCTATTGTTGGAAGTACAGGGAGTCACAGTTTTAACACTGGCTTCCCCCACCCCAGAACAACAATACGGCTGCTGGTGCATGCTCAGAGCACCAGGTAAGGAGCTGGGGGATGGGCAGCACCAACAGCAGTGGTACACCTATCTCAAGGAGCGCCTCCAGCAACACTAGGCAGGCCGCTTAACAAGATCAGCCTTGGATGGCCTTCTCTCTGTCCCATCGGCCAGGACAGCTAGACTGGTGAGGATGAGGGAGAGGGCCTTCTCTGTGGTGGCTCCCACTCTGTGGAACTCCCTCCCTAGGGAACTCCGCCATGCCCCCTCTTTAATGAGCTTCCGCCATGCATTAAAAAAGTGGTTGTTCTTCAGGCAGGCCTTTGGGGTGGGTTAGGATATTTTTAGAAATATGATGTTTTTAATGTAGAATTTTATTGTTTTAAACTGTTTTTATTATTGTACATCGCCCAGAGTAGCTGGGTGACCAGCCAGATGGATGATTAATAAATTTAATAAATAAATAAAACAAATACACCTGGGTTGGGCTGGATCATGCCGAAGCTTACTGAAGCACTTCGGAGCAACCTAACCTGCTTCATGCTGCTTCGTGCCCCCTCTGTCTTGCCTCAGAGGTGGCCCAAAGTGTCCCAAAGTGCCCCACTTTGACTCAAGATCAGGGTTCAGGTCGAGGCGGTACACGACCCTAGTTGAAACAGTTAATTTCCTGAAATTTTTAGCATAAAAACAACAGTGATATTAATTAAAAGCAGCAGCGTATTGCTAGATATCAGTTCCTTGCAACTTTGCCTTAAATCCTTGGTGGTGATACAAACCTGTTGTTCCTATTATTAAATATCAGCCCTCTGATTCCCCCAGCCCCATAATTAAAATACAATTGTAGGAAAGATATGGCTAAAGCTTAACTTTTTAATCTGGTTATCTTTTACTGTTTCTTTTCTATTCTTTCTTTTTTCCATATGGGGGACAAAAATGGAATTTATTTCAATATCTTTATAAAGATTTGGATTTAATTAGTCACAGTCAATTATACAAATGAGACATGTTCACCATCTGAAGCTGCTTCGTGGTACAGCTCATCTGAAACCAATGTTGAACTGTAAATGAACAGTTAAATTAATCAATGCTTTATGTAATTACTTCAGGCGGTGTCATGTTATCTCTCAAGGCATTGTTGCGAAACAGTCATTGGCTGTGTTTAGGAATGTAAACCATCACAACCTCACCATCTCCCTTCATAATCAATGCAACACCAGATGTGTAAAAGCCCCAAATTAAGTCCCTCTCCTCTCTATGTTAATAATGTTTATGACCCAAAGATGCCTGAAATCCAATACGAGGTTTTCTATTCATTCCCAATGGGATTAGGAGATCCCGAGGGGGTTCAATTCTTCTAATAAGTGCAAAACAATGCTTAATGGCATTCATAGTTTATTACAGGAAATACCTTTGGAAATGTTTTTGTTTCTCTTTCTCCTGGGGGAAGAGTATTAAAAGCTCAGTGCAAATACTCCTAGAATAAGAGTGACCGTGTTACCTGCTTTACAGAGGACAGTCCCATACTTGAAGGGTTGTCAGAGGACAGTCCTATATTTGGAAGCATCGAACGGCTGTCCCATTCAAGCCTGGTTTAAAGATAAAGTACCATAGAAGGGAGAGCAGCAGGGGCCTTGAATTTGCCCATCCACAGTGAGTATAACCTTTCTGTGGGTTCTGTGGGGCTTAATTAGAATAAAACTTGCACTATAACTTCAGTAAGAATCATAGTTATACAAAAACATCCAGCAATTTCCCAATACCACTAAATGCACCAAATAGTCCTTCTGAGTTCAAACAGAAGTATCAAATTCTTGCTTACAACTAGGGATGGTCGATCTCACCCCCAGTTGCCTCTCATGCCGCTTGCTGGACCCCTGCTGGCTGGCTGACCCTGCTCAGTGTGTGGTGTGAGCTGCCGGATGGTCTGCGGGCACCCGGTGAGAAGCACGCAGCATCCTGCTTACCTGCAAGCCACCATTTGGCAGAAAACCATGGGTAAGCTTTTTACGTAAATGGCCATCTTTGCCCAAAATGGTGGTTGGAAGCAGTGCCGTTTACACAAAATTGTGGGTGTAAATGGTCTAATTAGACCATTTACACCTGCAATTTTGTGTAAAGGGCATTATTTACAGCTGCCATTTTGCTCAAAATGACCATTTACATAAAAAGCTTACCCACAGTTTCCCACAAAATGATGGCTTGTTGGTAAGCAGGGATCCCTGAGCTTGCCTGAGTTGGTAGGCATGGGGGCCTGCAGACTGGCATCTGGGGGGGGCGAGCGGGAGGATGTCTGCTGGACTCCCCTGCCCCCCAGACTTCTGTGTCATACCTACTTCCAACTTTACAGTTAACCAGTCCCAATGTTTCTCTGGTTCCACAACATGCTGGATACTTCGGTAGTCTTTTTGTTGGTACTTTAACTCCAGAACACAAGACAATCACAAATGGCAGTTTATAAATCCTGGTTCCAAGGTCTTAGCCATGCACTAACAATACAAATATAACAAATACCAGATATACAAAAAAGATACCCATTCCGCTGGCAATCTGGCAACAGATAAAAAAGCAGTTCAATTTACCTTAAACAAGGTGATAGGAGCCCATAATTATTACTCAGTTCTCCAGTATTCAGCTTCCCAGCATGAATACTGACTAGGGATGCTGGAGAAATCCGAGATGGATTTCCAAGAATCCGACCTGTGGAATCCGCTGCAGAGTGACCCCCTGAGGCCCTGCGGAGTCCGTGGACTTTCTGATGATTTTTTTTACTTTCCTGAAATTTATACATATAAATCCATAGAAAAATATCATATATATGTAAGCTACTTCTGAGGAAACATAGCATGGAATAGGGGACAATACACTAAATGTTACGTACTGGGGTAAATTATGTAAATACTTATGTAAATATTTACATAATTATTTCCATATTTTTCTGCATGGCAAAAAAAAAAAATGCATCTGTCTGTGGGCGGATGACAGAGCAAAAGGCACCTGACAATCCGCAAAACGCAGACAGAGTGGATCATTTTACACAGTCCGTACATCCCTGACTCTTTTCCCTCCTAGCTCTCCCCCTGAGTGAGGACTCAGCCTCTAAGGGCTGAAGCCATCCACTTCACAGGGATTACAGGAGCCCCTGGACAACAGACTGAGCAGGGCACACACAGCAGCACCTGGGCATGGCTTTCTTTCCCCACTATGGTGAGATGTTTTGTATGTCTATTTCACTTACAGTAATTATTTCTTAATTTGCATCTATATACATGAACTGTCTCCTTTCTTATATTTGTAAGCTGCCTTGGGATTCTTTTTTGACTGAAGGGTGGGATGAAAATGCTGCTGCTGCTGCTGCAGCAGCTAATAATAATAATAATAATAATAATGTAGCACGTGCAAATTTTTATGGAAATCTGTGTCCTCTATTTTTTTTGCCCGGGGGGTGGGGAGATGCATTTCCTCTTTCTAGCTATGCATAAGAGGCCACCTAACCTAGGATTCATAGTCATCACTTTGGACTTTGGTCTCCTTTGAGAGAAGCAGTTACATAAGAGCATTAGAAGAGAGCTGCCAAATCAGAACAAGATCCATTTAGTCCAGCCATCATTTCCAACTGTGGCCAGCTAGCTAAAGGCACGGCTCCCTCACAACCCAATAAACCTAATAAACCCTCACAACCACATAAAATAAAAGTGCCAATATCATACTCCCTTATTCAAATCTATGGTGCGACCACACTGCTCTATGGGTTGGATTCATAGAAATCCGAACTCATTTGATTCCACTGAGGATTTCTCCAACATCCCTACTCCCATGTGCAGTCTGCATCCCTCCAGTACTAGAACGGCATGGGATAGTGCTTAAGGGAGAACCAGAAGCATGACTTCTCTCATGTAATAATTACCCCTAAGTCAGAGACAATTAAGCAGCTGTTTCAAAGTTTCCGTAGAAACAAACGTTTAGACAATAGCTTTTTTTAAATGTGAGTTTCAAGTAATATCGAAAGGAATATTCTGCCATAATAATAGGCTTTACAAGAGAAGGCAATAAATCAGTCCTAATTGGTAGGTTGCTTGATTATATCTTTCCTTGTTCTAATCTTCTAAATTGCATCCTAAAGTCAATTTCCCTTCAGTGAGGTTTTGCTTTTCATCTTCATCTTTTGTGCGGCGTGACACTTTCTGCAGTGGCATATATGCTCATCTAAATCCACTTGCCTCACCCTTTGGACTGAGATCAACTGTCTGCAGAAAAGGATGAAGGACCTTTTACTTCCATCACTCTGGAATATTGTTATTGGATAGCCTCGGCTACTGTTCAGACCAACAACAACAAAATGCTTGGCAAAAGTAAAACTTGTCTTTGCTTCTATGAAACCAGTGAGTGACATGCTGGTAACATTTCCCGCACTCACCCCACAGGTTTAAAGACCATCACTGAAGCCCTACACCAGCGGTGCAGAACCTCAGGCTGGGGGCCAGATCCAGCCCATCTGGAGTCCCAATCTAGTCATCCAGGGTACCCTAAATGGCCACAACTCTTTCCCTGGACCCACCCCCTTTCATCCAACCACCAATTCTCCACTGGTTTCCCAGTGTTTCTGGAGATTCCCCCCCCCCCATTCTAAAAGGCTGAAATGCCTTAAAGCTTAGTAAGAGCTTTAAGCTCAAATATGCTGGTACTTTGAACATTTTTTGCCCAACTCCTTTTTCCCATCCTTTTTGCCTTTGGTCCCACCCATCACTGGAATGTGGCATTCGAGAAGTTCTCTGAAATTGAATCAGACCTTCTGGCAGAAAGGGGTTGAACACCGCTGCCCTACACATCATGCATACAGTCAGAAGGTACACTGAGAGCCAGTGATTAGAGTGTTGGACAGGGATTTAGGAGACCTGGGTTCAAGTCATAGGAGCATCAGAAGCAGTTTTATACTGAGACAGACTATCGGTCCATCTAGCCCAGAATTGTTGACACTGACTGGCAGCAACAGCTCTCCAGGGTTCTGTCCTAGTCCTACCTGGAAATCCCAGGGATCGAACCTGGGACCTTCTATATGCAAGGCAGGTGATCTGTCACACTTCGCTATGGCCCTTCTACTCGGCATGAACTTCACTGGGCCACTTTGGGCCAGCCACTGACTCTCAGCCTAGTCTACCTCACAGGGTTGTTGTGAGGATAAAATGGAGAGGAGGAGGACTATGTATGCCAACTTGGGTTTCTTACAAGAGGGGAAAAGGTGGGACAAACAAACAAATAAGAAAGGGGAGCAGGATGATGGCAGCAAAAACTGTATGTGTTCAGTGAATTATTTACAGAGACCATGTTCAAGCGTGGACCATGAAATATGTATAAGGTTTCAAGGCAACGTAGTAAATGTGGGGGGAACAGGATAATGGAAACAGGCCCTGACCTCAACCTATGTGCATTCCCTGTACCATCTGTGTGGACTCATACATGTGCCAACTGCACACGCACTAGCTCTGTAACCTGAACAGGAACCCAGAGAAAAGCAGACATGCCTATGGATGCATCGTTCGCAAGGGGAGATGTCAGAGAAGGAGTACAGCTCAGTGGTGGAGAACATGCTTTGTAGGCAGAAGGTCCCAAGTTGAATCTCTGGCAGATAACTTAGACAGTTGCTGCCAGCCGGTACTAGTCTAGATGGGCTACTATTCTGAGCTGCTATGATGGTTTCCTGTGTTCTTAAGGACTTTTACATTTGGATGACCCATAGCTCAGTGATAGAACTCATGGCCACATACCGTAGGCCTGATCAGAGAGCAGCTCCTCACTTTCACAGCCACACATTCTCACTCTTTTTTTTTTTTTAAAAAAAATATTTATTTATTTTATCTTTATAAATGAAATAAACAATACCAAAATTACCAACAACCTAATCAATACTTCAGTTTCCCAGCAGTACAATATTCTGATGAGGGCACCACAATAACAAAGAAAGAAAGAAAAAAGAAAAAAAAAAGAAAAAAAAGGAAAAGGGAGGAGGAAAGGAAGTGAAGAAAAAAGAAGAAAATTCCCTCCCCTCCCCTCCCCTCCCCCTCCCCCTTAAAGAATTGAGTTTAAACTCCAACACCCCCCGGCCTCCGATGCCATTCTATTTTAAAAACTATATCTATAACCTTAACACTCTTACAGTTTAATAGACAACCTTACATTTCTATATCATATCATCAATCTTATATCAAAGAAACAGGTCTACAATTCATTCCCCAAAGCCTATATTATTATAATTAGTATATGTGTGTGTGTGTGTGTGTGTGTGTGTATGTGTGTGTGTGTGTGTGTGTGTGTGTATATATATATATATATATTAATAACAAACTTAATATAAACCTTCAACTATCAGTAATATATTTTATACTAGATATATTATCTATTTTGAAATAAAAAAATATAAAGAAAAGCAAGAAAGAATAAAAGATGAAAGAGAGTAAACCAATATATATATATAATCATTTATCTTCTGAATTAGCCTGGATCATGTAGACTAAACACAAACAGTTAACAAAGCTTGTTTAAAGATTCCAGTTCATGGGGTTGTAAGAGAATTCTCATGCAATTTTACATTCAGCCATGCCTCCGCCATTTCATGATTTAGAAACTTCTTCATCTGACCTTCAGACACAATACAAAGTGTAGCAGGATATTTTAAGTAATATTGTAAGTTCATTTGTTTGCCATATTCTTTGCTTTGATAAATTGCCTTCTTTTATTCACCACATCTTTGATGTAGTCTGGAAATAACATAACTTTATCTTGTTTCCAGGAAAGGCTTCGAGCCTCCCTTGCCAAACACAGGATATAATTCTTCGTGGAGACTTTTGCAAATTGAGCTATGTTGGTGTAATCAGTCCCTTTCGCATTTGGCACATGAAATGCCTGCTCAATATCAAGTAAATAATCAGATGGGATAGGGAGTAGGGATGGCAGAGAATTCTGCCACAGATCTCAGTGAAGCCGAATGCCAGTGCATTTGGCCCCCCGAAATCTGTGGCGGAATGGCCTGCCACCCCCCCGCCAGCCGGCTCTGCCAGCAGCTGGACATCTGGCTGCTGGCTAGCTACGTCTGCTACACTATTTGCGTTCCCCTTATTTTTGCCATCTTAGTCTACGTAAATATTTACGTAGACTAAGACAGCCCAAAATAAGGAACACAAATGGCGGCGGCTGTAGCTGCCGCCATTTGCGTACGCGCTTTTTTTTTTTTTAAGCCAGATGTGATAGGCTACCTAAGTCTTTACGAAGCCTATCATGGCTGACTACAGGGATGCAAACGGCGGCGGCTACGGCCACTGCCATTTGCGTCCCTGCTAGCCAGCGGCCGGATGTCCAGCTGCTGGCGGAGCCGGCTGGTGGCTCCGTGGAATCCCCGTGGAGTGGAGCCGGCTGGCCAGGATTCCGGGGGGGAAGCGTGGAGTGCTTCCCCCCCATTGAGGATTCCGGGGGGAAGGGACAGAGCGCCTCCCCCCCCAGTGGAACCTGGCGGAGCCAGGTAAGGGGACTTTCGTACATCCCTAATAGGGAGTATCTCATGCAGAAGTTTATCCACAAAAATAGGCAATTTTACACCATTAGGCAAATTTTTAATCCCAATAATACGGACATTGGATCTTTTCGTGAAGGTCTCCAGTTGAGAAATTCTATCAGAGATATTTTTAAAACAAATTTGTATTGTAGTTTCATTTCCTGCCACTCGGTCTTCCAGCTCATTAATTTTCATCTCCATTTTTTGCCCTGATGCATTAATTAAATCTACAGCTCCTTGCAGGGCAGTGATGGAATTTTGGATTAAATCCAACCTTTTGACTTGCTCCGTAAATTGCAAAGATAAAGTCTTTATCAGTGTAAATAATTGCCCTATATCTTCTGTTCTTGACACTTTTGACACAGAGGATGTGGGGGGAGTCGATGCCAGCTCTTTTCTTCTTCTTGGCACAGACATGTTTCTCTCAAACAGATCTTACAGGTCCTCAGGTGTTCTCAAATACTGTTGTTGTTGTTCAGTTATTCAGTCATCCCTCAGAAGTTGTTGATATTTCTTAAAGCATATATTGTTATGGGACACATTAGCCCTCTTTTCTCCTATAAAATAGTAGTCTCCGTACAGCTTTTTGCATTGGTAAAGCTCTGGGGAGATAATCCTGGAATCCAGCTCCCCCACTATCTCATGGGGGCTCCTTTTCTCCAAGATGTTATCCAGAGTTACTGCCTTGCCCCCCCTTTCAATTCCAGGGGAGAGATGAAAAGGTTTTTCAACCTTTTATAAAGCTGTTTGAGAAAGCTCCCACGGAGCACCCATGTGAAGCTGCCAGAGTGCCATCGGTCCCAGCTGGAAGTCACAGCCACACATTCTCAAAGTTGCAAAAGACAACTCAGCGTCCACTCCCTCTGACACCCCCTTTATGTGTACGTTTCTGCCACTGCCATCCAGCAGTCAGGGGGCAGCTGGCTGCATACATTGTCTGGAAGGCCAAACTACAGAGTCTAGTGCCTAGACTGTCATTCTAAAAGGCTGGTCTAACTGTTGCACTTTGTAGTAAGGACATCAGAGAAATCCACAATGAAATCAAATGAGTTTGGATTTCTATGAACCTGACCCATGGATTCCACAGCAGACCAGCTTTTCAAAAATCACACAGATTCTGTAGACTTGAGGACCAGTTTTTTTGTTTTTTTTTTACTTTCTGGAATTTTTCACAAATTTAGTTGTACAAAAAGACATAAAATAATAATTAAAAAACACCAGCTGAAAATGCTCATTTCCCCCATAGGCTAAAGCATGAAACTGCACATTTGATTTTTTTTTTTTTTTGCACATTTTGGGGGAGGATTTGAGCATATTTGCGAGAGTGAATTTGCACAAATTTAGGAAATTGGAAAAAATCTGATTCCACCAATGAGTGAACGATGGAATGAAAGGCACCTGACAATCGACACAATGCAGACGGAATGGATTTTACAAAATCTGTACATCCCTACTCTGTAGTTTGGTTGGACATGCGTGCTATGCCTGCTTGCCTGCTGACCATTCTCTTTCTCTGGCAGCAGCAGGAAGGTGCAGGGGGCACCTGGGTCAGCACAGAAGGAGGGTGAGGGACGCCCATGCATCCTACAAGTCGCAGATTGCCCACCTCTGCCATAGGCAAAACAAATCATAGTGCTTGGTCTACAGCTGGTTTTGTTTGCCTACATTCCTTTCTTGTGGAAATATCAGCTGTGATGTTGCCGTTACTTTCAACACTTTGCTTTCCTTTTGCAGTCTTTTGCTGCTAATAGGGGTGCACGAAAGCCACTTACCTGGTCTCGCAGCTTGCTTCGCGGTGGGGGGGAGGCGCTTCGCTGCTCCCCCCGAAGTTCAGGCTGGGGGGGGAGGCTTCCCGCCTCGCCCAGCCAAAATTCAGGCCGGGGGGGGAGGCTTCCCGCATCGCCCGGCCGAAATTCAGGCCGGGGAGGAGGCGCCTCGCCTCGCCCGGCCGCGAAATAAAAAGTTAAAAAACAAAACAAAAACGCCCCCGTGATAGGCTACGTGACGATTAACGTAGCCTATCACGGCTAGATCTGCAAAGTCAGCTGTGATAGGCTACGTTAATCGTCACGTAGCCTATCATGGGTGACTTAAAAAAAAAAAAAGCGCGTACGCAAATGGCGGCCCCCATAGGGAGCCGCCATTCACGTTCCTTATTTGGTCGCTGTAGTCTACATAAATCTTTACGTAGACTACAGCGACCAAATAAGGAACGTGAATGGCGGCTCCCTATGGGGGCCGCCATTAGCCATATGCGCTTTTTTTTTTTAAAGTCACCCATGATAGGCTACGTGACGATTTACGTAGCCTATCACGGCTGACTTTGCAAATCTAGCCGTGATAGGCTACGTTAATCATCACGTAGCCTATCACGGGGGTGTTTTTTTTTTTACTTTTATTGGAATGGCGGCGGCGGCAGCTGGTCGAAAGACCGGCTGCCGCCCCTGTCGAAGACCTGACGAACCGCCACCGGGACCCGCCGCCGGGAGGGACATTCGGGAAAGGTAAGTCCCGTCCCGGGGGGGTGCGGGGTGCGGGGGGGTGAAGAGAATTTCTCCCCAAAACTACTTTGGGGGGCCAAACACGTTGGCACTCGGCCCCCCGAAGTTTCGGGGAGAAATTCTCCCCCATCCCTAGCTGCTAAGGACTGCAAATGCTATGGCTTAGCAGAGTGGGCTATGTTCAATATCTTTGAAGATGCTTCAGTGTGGAACTTAATAAATGAGGCTTTGAGCCATGTGTGCTGATAGGATGAAGAGCAATAAGAACTAGGGATGTACGAAAATCACTTACCTTTCGCGGATTATGTTTAGGGTGGGGGGGAGGCGCTCTGTCCCTCCCCCCGGAATCCTGGACGGGGGGGAAGGCGCTCCGTTCCTCCCCTCCAGAATCCTCTGTGGCCAGCTGTGCTCCGCAGCAGCTCTGTGGGGCAGCTGCCCAGGCCCAGCCAGGCCAGAGCCATCCGCAGCTGGATTTCCGGCCGCGGAGGGCTCTGGGTAGAAAACAAAAAAACAAAACCCACGTACGCAAATGGTGGCGGCTACGGCCGCCGCCATTTGCGTTCCTTATTTTTGCCGTCTTAATCTACGTAAATATTTACGTAGATTAAGACGGCGAAAATAAGGGGAATGCAAATAGCATAGTGAACGCTATTTGCGTTCCTCTTATTTTCGCCGTCTTAGTCTACGTAATTATTTACGTAGACTAAGACGGCCCAAAATAAGGAACGTAAATGGCGGCGGCCATAGCTGCCGCCATTTGTGTACGCTTTTTTTTTTTTTACCCAGACATTTTAGGCTACGTAAAAACTTACATAGCCTATCACGTGTGTGTAAAAAAACACAAAAAACTGTAAATGGCGGCGGCGGCAGCCGGTCAAAAGACCAGCCACCGGAGCCGCCGCCACCGGAGCCACCGCCAGAGCTGCCGCTGCCCGGAAGATCCGCCCCAGGTAAGTCTCGTCCTAGGGGGATCCACGGGGGGGGCAGGGGGGCAGGCCGTTCTGCCACAGATTTTGGGGGGCTGAATGCACTGGCATTCAGCCTCCCCGAGATCTGTGGCGGAATTCTCTGCCATCCCTAATAAGAACCCTGCATGGGTTGCAAGGATCTCTGTGGTTGTTGGAGATCAGTCACTAGCAACTGTTGGGTGTAGTCAAATAATTTGCCACACTGGATTCAGAGTAGCAACAGCTTGGATGCATTAGGATGCTGTTTGGAATCTCAGTTGTGCTGCCAAAGTGATATCAATGAATTAAAGAAGTTTTTTTTTTTCCTACAAAAGCACATACAGTTTCAGCAGGCAGAGTCCTTCACCAGTATGATGCAAATTTGTCTTGGACAGCTCAACATATCTTGGAGTGAACGTACTTACTCTTAGGCAGGGCTAAAGTTTAATAGTCCCAGAAGGTCCTGAATTCAAGCTTCTATTTTAAAGGGTCCCAGGAGCTTTGTTAGAGAAAGTCACTGCCACTCAGAGTAGACAGTACCAGAGTACTGCTCTACGTGACCCAATGGTCCGGCTCAGTATAAAGCAGCTATGTGTGTGTGTGTGTGTATATTCACTCTTGGCTTGTCTGGCGTTACATCCTGCAATAGCAGCAATTGTGATGGTAGCTTCTGAGCTGCTGACACCTGGTCATTTGAAACTGGACTCGGGCTATCCACATGACTCATCACACCAGCCATCGGTATGGTAATGAGTTGCATTTTTATATATTCAGAAATCACGGGACTATTATCTGCAGCTGTTAGCAATTGCTGCCTTTTGAATATTCCTGTGTTTGACAGTTTGTTGGTACCTCATTTTCCCAAGAGGTGGCTTTACTTATGGTGAGCAATTGTCTAGTGCATTCTTCCTGACTGTGATGGCATTTTATTGTTATGGAAAACAAAATTATCACTATCCATTTCGAAGTGGGCTATAATTTTCATTTCCATCATCTGTTACTGAGAGTGAAGTTCACTCACCTACGATTAGACTTGGGGAAATTACTCTATTATTGTCTTAACAGCTGGTACACACCATGTGGTACAATGCATTGGGACACTATATTTGATACCAGTATAATGACACATATCCTCTTAAAGATGGCGGGTCCAGAAGCCAAGTAGTGGTGTGTTATGCAGCCATAAGGCCATAAATTCATGAGGTTGACCTCCCTTCACTGTGAACTCTTCTGAAGCAGCCTTATAATAGTCCCATTCAACCTCCAACGTGGTGGTTGAGTGGTACCAAGGGAACACACAGAAGGCCTTCTCAGGACCCTCAAAGGAAGAGGCATACGAAGTGAAACTGTAACTAACAAAATGAGCAGATAATGAGGTTATTTGGGAGGATCATGAGCTCTGCAGATGTTTTTCATTTTTAGAAGTCTGGGTCTTATACTGAAATGAAAATTCTAACATTGTAGATAGAATAGGGAAGCATGGATCACTGGCAAGGTTTCTGCTTCCAGTTCTCTTTCACACCATGGGCTGGTTCATATCTGACAGTGGCCCCCAAATGAGCACCTTGAGGTGGACCCTGGGGTGCATGCTTTACCTTGGGCCCAACAACGCTCAAAATGATGTGAAATCGAGCACCTTCATATGAGGACTGCATGGCCACTCACTCGCTGGATTGTCACCTTGCTGTGGTGAGTGGGCTTGTGTGTTCCAATAAACTCTGTGAGTGAAGCCGTCGGGAGTCATGTACTCCCAGCAGGGTCACCCATGGCGGTAATGTCAAGGGGGAGGAACCAGACAAAGAAAGATCCAAGAAAGTCCTCAATGGCAGAACAGGCAGAAGATAACAAGGTGCATGTTACAACAGCTGAGAAGGCAGATGAAGGCTGCAGCATATAAAGATCCACCAATTGTCATGATATCCATGCCATTGGATTAGAGCCTTTTTCTGTGAAGACTTTGTGTTGACCATTGTGCACTGATCTCCACACATAAAACAATTCACACACAGGCATCTTCCAATCTAAACCCAAACCAACCAAAAGTCCCATGGCAATTCGCAAATGGCAACGGGGGCAGGATGAGACTTACCTGGGGCGGATCTTCCTGGCGGCGGCGGCAGCAGCTCCGGTGGCGGCTCTGGCGGTGGTTCGGCGGCGGCGGCGGCAGCTGCGGTGGCCGGTCTTCTGACCGGCTGCCACCGCCACCATTTCCAGGTGTTTTATTTAAATAAGTGATAGGCTACGTAAATCTTTACATAGCTTATCACGGCTGACTTAAAAAACCAACAACCCCCCCGTGCGTACGCAAATGGCGGCGGCCATGGCTGCCGCCATTTGCGTTCCTTATTTTGGCACGTCTTAGTCTACGTAAACATTTACGTAGACTAAGACGGCGAAAATAAGGGGAACACAAATAGCGTAGATGCTACGATATTTGCGTTCCCCTTATTTTCGCCATCTTAGTCTACGTAAATGTTTACGTAGACTAAGATGTGCCAAAATAAGGGACACAAATGGTGGTGGCCATGGCTGCCGCCATTTGCGTACGCGCGTTTTTTTTTTTTAATCAGCCGTGATAGGCTACGTAAACATTTACGTAGCCTATCATGGCTGACTGCAGGGACGCAAACGGCAGTGGCTACGGCCGCCGCCATTTGCATCCCTGCTAGTCAGCAGCCGGATGTCCAGCTGCTGGCAGAGCCAGCTGCTGGCTCCGCAGAATTGCTGCGGAGCACAGCCAGCCGGCCAGGATTCCGGGGGGGAGGAATGGAGTGCCTCCCCCCCTGGCGAGGATTCTGGGGGGAGGGATGGAACGCCTCCCCCCGCACCATCAGCATAATCCTTGAAAGGTAAGTACCTTTCGTACATCCCTAAGCCTATCACGTCTCTGTTAAAAAAAAAGAAAAACCTCCAGACTGCAAATGGCGGCGGCAGCAGCTGGTCGGAAGACCAGCCGCTGCAGCCGCCGCTGCCTGCAACATCCGCCCCAGGTAAGTCTCATCCTGGGGGGGATCTGCAGGGGGGCGGGGGGGGTGGCCGGCCATTCCGCCACAGATTTCGGGGGGCTGAATTTGGCATTCGGCCTCACCGAGATCCGTGGTGGAATTCTCTGACATCCCTACTGCTCACCCCATATGGGGAGGGGGCTATAAAAGGTGCCCTAAACATAGTCTGCCTCATCTTCCCTCTGACTGGATTACCGCAGCCAGTGGGGTCACCATTTAGTGGTCACAAAAGACAAATGAACTTTGGAAAATGGAATATACGGACACTGCTGGACAATACAGATAGTGAACGCCCTGAACGCAGAACTGCCATTATTGCAAGGGAGCTGAGACATTTTAACATTGACATAGCCGCACTCCAAGAAACTCAGGCAGGAGAGGGTAGGGATGGCGGAGAATTTCTCCACGAATCTCGGGGAGGCCGCATGCCAACGCATTCGGCCCCCCGAAATTGGCAGTGAAATTCTCCGCCCCCCGCCCCCCCCGGGATGGGACTTACCTCATGCGAATGTCCCTCTCGGCGGTGGGTCCCGGTGGCATTTCAGCAGGGTCGGGGTCGGGGGCCGGTCTTCCAACCGGCTGCCGCTGCCGCTGCCGCCATTACAAAGTAAATGTAAAACAAAAACAAAAACACACACACGTGATAGCGTTGCCCTTATTTTCGCCATAGTCTACATAAATCTTTACGTGGACTAACCGGGCCCAAATAAGGAACGCAAATGGCGGCGCCCATGGGCGCCGCCATTTGCGTATGCGCTTTTTTTTCTCCCAGAGTCACCCGTGATAGGCTACGTAACGATTTACGTAGCCTATCACGGCTGACTTGAGAAATCTAGCCGTGATAGGCTACGTAAATCGTTACGTAGCCTATCATGTGTGTGGTTTTTTTTACATTTACTTTTTTATTTCGCAGCTGGGGAGACGGGGCACTCCTCCCCGGCCTGAATTTTGGTGGCAAGGGATGGGGTGCCTCCCCCCCAGCCTGAACTTTGGGGGGAGAACCAAAGCGCCTCCTCCCCACTGCGAAGCAAGCTGCGGGACCAGGTAAGGGACTTTCGTCCATCCTTAGTAGAGGGACAACTGAAGGAAGAAAAAGGAGGTTACACCTTCTTCTGGAAAGGACTACATGAACAAGAATGACTAATACATGGAGTAAGCTTTGCTATTAAAAATGATCTTATGAAGCTCTTGTCAGAAGTTCCTACTGGCATTAATGAACGACTCTCAACCCCCCGAATAAAACTCACCAAAAACCAGCAGGCAACTATTCTAAGTGCCTATGCACCAACATTAGATGCTGATGAAGACACCAAAGAAAAATTTTACTCCCAGGTGGACACCATCCTAACAGAAATACCTGAGGACAAAATCATCCTCCTGGGTGATTTCAATGCAAGAGTTGAGTGTGATTTTAATTTGTGGCCAGGGATCATTGGGAAAGAAGGAGTCGGCAATAGCAACTAGAATGGAATTTTACTTCTGACTAAATGTGCAGAGCATAATCTTGTCATTACCAACACACTTTTTCACCAGAAAAATAAACTTAAAACATCATGGAAGCACCCTCGGTCGAAGCACTGGCATCTTCTAGATTATGTAATTGTGCCAGAGATCGCTGCGATGTATTCCACACCAGAGCCATGCTGAGTGTTGACAACTGCTGGACAGACCTAGGGATGTATGAAAGGTACTTACCTTTTGCGGATTATGCTGATGGTGGTGGGGGGGAGGCGTTCTGTCCCTCCCCCCCGGAATCCTCGCCGGGGGGGGAGGCGCTCCATTCCTCCCCCCTGGAATCCTGGCCGGCTGGCTGTGCTCCACAGCAATTCTGTGGGACATCCCGCCGCTGGCTAGCAGGGACGCAAATGGCGGTGGCCATAGCCGCCGCCGTTTGCGTCCCTGCAGTCAGCCGTGATAGGCTACGTAAAGATTTACGTAGCCTATCATGGTGTTTTTTAAAATCTAGCCGTGATAGGCTACACAAATTTTTACTTAGCTTATCACTTTTTTTTTAAAGAAAACCTGGAAATGGCGGCGGCAGCCGGTCGGAAGACCGGCCATCACCGCCAAACCGCCGCCGGAGCCGCTGCCACCAGGAAGATCTGCCCCAGGTAAGTCTCGTCCCAGGGGGGTGGGGGGGCAGACCGTTCCACCACCGATTTCAGGGGGCCGAATGCGCTGGCATTCGGCCTCCCCAAGATCCGTGGTGGAATTCTCTGACATCCCTAGACAGACCACCAATTAATGCATTCCACGATGGCCATTAAGATTGTCCCTCAATGTAGGCTCCAAGGAAGAAAACCAAGGTGTAAAATGAACACCCAAGCCCTTCAAGACCCTATTAAGTGAGCCCGCTTTCAAACAACTCTCAAGGAACATCTACCTATGGAAACCCCTGAAAATGTCGAGGAACACTGGAATAAACTGGAGACTTCCATTATCACAGCCTGTGAACAAACTATGAGATACCAAACTAAGAAACATCATGACTGGTTTGATGAGAATGATAGGGAGATTGAATATATCATTGATAAGAAAAGGAAAGCCTTCCAAATATGGCAAAAAGACAACAACTGTGCTGCTAAGAAAAAAATCTACGCCAGTGCAAAGGCTGAGGTCCAAAGAAGAATTAGAGAACGTAAGAACCCCTGGTGGATAAAGAAAGCTCAAGAAATCCAGCATTTTGCAGATGCCCATGATGCAAGGGGGGGGGTTAATGCCACAAAGGCCATTTACGGTCCAACAAATCATGGTACAAACCCCTTATGCTCAATAGATGATGCCAACCTTCTAAAGGACAAAGAGTCTATTGCACTGCATTGGAAAGAGCATTACTGCAACTTCCTTAACCATAACTCTATTGTGCAAATCCCACAAAAACAAACCAGAGATGAGCTTGCAGTATCTCCTAGTGTGGAGGAAGTCAGTAAAGCCATTAACCAAATGAAAAATGATAAAGCTAGTGGACCTGATCGGATCCCTGTTGAAGTCTTTAAAGAAGGAGAGCCTGAAGCTACACAACAGCTTCACAGGCTCATTGAAAAAATCTGGATGAGGGAGAAGATCCCAGCAGACTTCAGGGATGCCATAATTATTACTCTTTTTAAAAAGGGTGATAGAACAGATTGTGGAAACTACCGAGGCATCTCCCTTCTAGCTACAGCAGGCAAAATCCTGGCAAGGATCCTTGAAAACTTCCTTGTACCTATCTCAGAAGACATCCTCCCTGAATCCCAAAATGGCTTCCACCCTTCCAGGGGGACAGTGGATATGATCTTCACCACACAACAGCTCCAAGAAAAATGCAGGGAGCAAAACCAACCCCTGTACATGGCGTTTATTGATTTGACAAAGGCCTTCGACATGGTAAACCATATTGCTCTCTGGACCATCCTTCTGAAAACCGGATGCCCTAATAAATTTGTGAACATCTTGCAGCTCCTCCATGATGACATGACAGCAACAATCTTGGATAACAATGGCTCTCAAAGTGATCCATTCAAAGTGGGATCAGGCGTTAAACAGGGATGTGTCATTGCTCCAACCTTATTCGCTATCTTCATCGCTATAATTCTACACCTTGTTGAATGGAAACTTCCCACTGGTGTAGAAATCATATATTGAACAGATGGAAAACTTTTTAATCTCAGTAGGCTGAAAGCAAAAAGTAAGGTAATTACAACCTCTGTCATAGAACTTCAATATGCTGATGATAACATAATCTGCACACACACAGAGGAAGATCTCCAAACTATCCTAAACATCTTCGCAGAAGCATATGAAAAGCTCGGCCTCTCACTTAATATCAAAACAAAACAAAGTGCTTTTCCAGCAAGCACAAACCAATCCCTCTGTAGAGCCATCAATCAGGCTTAACGGTGTGATGCTGGAAAATGTTGATCACTTTTCCTATCTTGGCAGCCATCTCTCCACAAAAGCCGACATCGACGCTGAAATTCAGCATCGCCTGAGCTTGGTGAGTGTAGCATTCTCTCGAATGAAGCATAGAGTGTTTGAGGATCGGGACATTCACAGGGAGACCAAAATGCTTGTTTACAAAGCCATTGTACTACTGTACAATGACCTGTACTGTACTGTGAAACATGGACCATCTATAAATGCCACTCCGAACTTCTCGAAAGATTTCACCAATGCTGCCTCCGAAAAATTCTGCAAATTACTTGGGAAGACAGACGGACTAATGTGAGCATACTGGAAGAAGCAAAGACCACCAGCATTGAAACAATGATTCTCCAACATCAGCTCCGCTGGATCGGCCATGTTGTTCGAATGCCTATCGTCTTCCAAAGCAGTTACTCTATTCCCAACTTATGAATGGAAAACGGAATATTGGTGGAAAGCAAAAGAGGTTTAAAGATGTTCTTAAAGCCAAGCTAAAAAAATGTAACATAAGCATTGAGAACTGGGAAGCTCTAACCCATGAGCATTCCAAATGGAGGTCAGCCTATATTAAAGGCGCTATGGACTTTGAAGAAGCACGAGTACAGAGCGAAAGGGAGAAACAAGCTCAGCAGAAGGTGGAGATGTCAGAGAATTCCACCACGGACTCCAGTGAGGCTGGATTCTTTAGAATCCGCCCCCGCGGAATCCATGGCAGAACGGCCGCCCACCCCGCCACCCCACGGAATCCCCCCTGGATGGAGCTTACTTGGTGGTAGATGTGGCTCTGGCGGTGGCTCCGGCGGCTCCGGCAGATGTGGTGGATGTGGTCTCCCGTCAGGCCGCTGTTGGGCCACTGTGGCCACAAATGGCAGCTGTCGTAGTAGCCGCCATTTGCGTGCTTGCAGTCAGCCATGATAGGCTATGTAAGTATTTACGTAGCCTATCACGGCAAAGAGCAGGGATGCAAATGGTGGCCTCTGTGCCATTTGCACCCCCGCTCTTTGCCGTGATAGGCTACGTAAGTATTTACGTAGCCTATCATGGCTGACTGCAAGCACACAAATGGCGGCCGCTACGACGGCCGCCATTTGCGGCTGCAGCAGCCCAGCTGCGGCTGGAACTCCGGCTGCAGCTGGCCCCGGCTGGTGGCTCTGCGGAGCTGCTGTGGAGTGGAGCCAGCCGGGGAGGATTCTGGGGGGAGGGATGGAGCACCTCCCCCCCCATGGATTGCCCGGCACAGAGCCAGGTAAGACTTTCGTACATCCCTAGCGGAAGGCACGTCAAGCAAACCCTCATCGTGACTGCCTTCCACCTGGAAACCTATGTCCTCACTGTGGGAGACTGTGTAGATCCAGAATCCTTCACAGCCACCTGCAGACCTACTGCTAAGACTCTATACTCGGTCATGAGTGATCACCATGATGATGATGATGCATGGCCACCATTATTATTGTGGAAGTAATAATTTATGTGACCCATATTGGTTCACACAAATGCCACCTCCAGGTGAATGAGTGTTGATTGGTTACTAGCCCTTTGTTCATCCCCCCCAAAACACTTTCCCAAGGTGTTTGCATGTGGGTTGCTGTTATTATTTTTATTTCTTATTTATATACCACTATCAGTATGCATGGCACTTTACAGAGTACAAGTGGGCAGCTCCCTGCCCGAAGGAGTTTACAATAAAAAAGACACAGTGGACAAAGCCCTAACATGGAAGCAAAACACGATTCACAAAATAAATGAGGCATTTGTATCCTCATATTGGGTCCAATGGATCTGTCTCCACCCGCTGAGGCCTCAAACTGGTTTGAATTGGGAGCGGATGTCTGGTGTCACATGTCATGTTTACACAATGTTATGATCAATTATTTTTAATTGTATTTTGGGTATGCATCTGTGTTATTTTGTTGTAATCCTTTTAGAAAGCAGCTGCAGAACAGCAGGATATAAATTCCTTACTGATTACTTACTTATAGTTCCAGGTCGGGTGAAGGATATCACTGCTAGGATTCCATTTTCCACCATTTGCTTTCACTTACTTACTTACAAGAAAGTGTTACTAAAAGAAAACACAACTACAAAGCCTTTTATCCTGGGTTTTTCTTGTAGAGTATCTCCTGATAGTCTAGCTTGCCAGGACTGCCTTCATCCATACCAGCCTTCATGCATTGCCCACATGTTGAGGTCATCAATGAAGGCTTTTCTTACTTGCCCGCCACCAGTGGTGGTTAGGTTGAAGAGTACAAAGGAGAGAGCCTTTTCAGTATTGTCCATTCACCTCTGGAATGAGTTTCCATTGGAGATTGATCATCACATCCCTCTTTTGCAGGTCTCCAGGAAAGCTCTGAGGACCCACCTATTTTCACTGGCCTTGTCTTAATTTTGCAGTTGTGGGTTTTATTTGTAAGCACAGTTTTTACTGAATTTTATTGTTTTGTATTGTTTCTTTTATCTTGTACATCACACTGCCTTGTGAGAATTTCACTCTTAAAATAATTTTAAATTAAATAAATGGAGATGATGGAGCCTTCCAAACAACAGGGCTGCAAGGAATGGAAGATTTGTATGTATGCCTGTCTTGTGTGATCCATCCACCCCTTTCTTGTGGTGAATGGATTGCACAGACAAATGTATGCATGCCTGCCTCGGCTCATATACCAAGTTCTCTATGAGCCACCAGTGTGAGCCCAAGACTTGTGTATAATATAACCTCTCTGACCATCTTTACTTTATGCTTCTGTCTGTCTGTCTGTCTGTCTGTCTGTCTATCATCGTCATCATCGTCATCGTCGTCGTCGTCATCATCTATCTGCTTGTTGGCAATTTGCTCCAGGCCAGGAAACTACAATGTTGTTTCAATGAACCAGAAAGAAGGAAGAAGGATAATGCATTTACCCATCCACCCACTCACTTCTCGTAGTACGGCATGGGTTTGTGTGAACATCTCTGACATTATTATCTCGCCATTCCTCCATGCCACAACATTTTTTAATGTAGCCCATCCAAGGATGGTTTATGTTCTAGATAATAAGAGGTGCTTCACAACAACGATATTTAATTCACAGTGATAAAATCTTAATGCCTGTCCAGTCACAGAGAAAGGCAACAGAATCAATTTGCCTAAACTTTTATTAAATTCTACTCCAATGCCACTATACTGGGAGAGCAGCAAAGCAGTGTTAACAGATCCTAAGTGACAGTTATGGGTTCAAGATAGCTTTAGAGTCTTTTTAAATTTATACCTTGCTAGTTGGTATAAAAAATCTTACAATTTTGCTAGCATATTGGCCTAGCAGTTATTGAGATGAAGTCTGAAGCCTAGAAATTAGCTCAATCCTGAGGTAATCCATATATGCCATATCTATATCTATATCTATATCTATGTGGGGAGGAGTATGGAGGAGCTGAATAAGGATTTCATATAGCTTCTTGGTGAAGCTCTATAAATCTTCCCCCCTCCCCACTAAGGGCAGTTTCAGGTTGAGTGGAGGACCAGTAGTGGATGCTGCCCCCCTCCTTTTCTTTCTTCCAGCCTATAAGAGAAACATGAAATGACTGACAACAGGGGAAAGTCTATAGCAGCCTTCCTCGATCTGGTGCTCTCCATATGTGTTGGACTGCAACTGCCACAATTCCCAGCCATGATGGCCAACTCCCACAATTCCCAGCCACCATGGCCAAATCCCATAATTCCCAGCCAGCATAGCCAACTCTCATAATTCCCAGCCAGCATGGCCAACTCCCACAATTCCCAGCCAGCATGGCCAACTCCCACAATTCCCAGCCACCATGGCCAATGGCCACGGCCAATAGCCATGCTGGCTGGGAATATGGGAAGCTGCAATCCAACACATATGAAGGGGATCAGGTTGGGGAAGGCTGGCCTATAGGACGATGGGTGGAATTATTGTCAGTTGAGAGAGCCAGGTGGAAGTGAAGAGTTGACAGCCACAGTTGTCTAGAGTCAACTGAGTTAGGATGGAGAGAGAGACAGTGAGAGGAATTAGAGGCTAGAGCTAAGGCTAGAATTAATCAGTGAAAAGACAGAGGAGATGGTGGGATCATCAGAGACAGAGAAATGATAAGCAGAAGGCTGCTGGCAAGGATAAATGTTAGAGAGGGGAACCAGTAATGCTCGGTTGGGTTATTAGATAGAACCATTGAGTAGGATCCCATTGACAGAGGGTGCCTCTGCCTGAAATTTCAGGGATGCCCACTCCTTCCTGTACCACAGCTCACTTCATTCAGCAGGGTCTCTTGACCCTCTGCGTACCATTTTCTGGGTGCTTCCACCAGTCAGTTGCACACACATAAATCTAGATTCAACCCATTATTTATGATTCTTTATCCGATGACTACATGCGCGGATGGTATGTTCCATAAATACATATATGTTTACTGCTTGGCTACCCGTGTTCTGGTCTGGCTGGATTCTAAGGTGAATGTATCCCAATCCATGTGCTGGCTTTTAATTACATAGCCATGTATATAAGCAGGGGAGTCCTACTGCTATTCACCTGCTGCTCTCCGCAAATGAATCGGTGGTGACAGAGAGCACTGTGGGAGCTCTGGACTCACTGGACTGGCCAGTGACATCTACAGACCACCCAGTGACCTCCAAAGGCCAAAACCTTGTAGGGGACCCCTAGAAACTTGGGGTGACAATGATTCTCAACAGGCTTGGCCAATGTGCCATCTTGTGAATTAAGTGTGGGCCCTAAACATGCCCCAGAGTTCTCTGCAATGCACTGGTGTCCATTGCCTGAGATGTTGATGTGGAAAAGGTTGCAAACAGCCACTTTGCAGTATATCAACTTAAAATCAATTTGGATCAGCCAGATGTAAAATATACACTTTTTGTGATCAAATTGTTCTCTTTCAAATGTAGAGGAAAGGATACTAGGGAGGAGAAAGCTGTTTATTATGTTCATTACTTCCCATGTTGCTTTGATTAGTATTAAATCCCATTTGAAATAAAAGAAAGGGCAATGAATCAGGCAGATTATCATGAGCTTGATTCCTTGGATGATTATTATCATCTCAATCAAATACGGGCTGTTGCTGAATGTAGAGGGCTGTGCTAGAACTCAGTTAGACCATTTTAGTGCTGATAGAATTGTATTTCATTGAAGAGTGAAATTCTCTTATGTTTCCCTTGTCTTGATTAGTTTTAATATCTGCAAATGGAACCAATTCAGAAAAAAACATGTCAGAAAATAATTCACCAGATTAATTTTCAGGATGTGTTTGTTCTTTACTACAGATGCTCCTACTGAATCTGCTAAGGTTATGGTCATAAGCTTTTCCAACTTCATCAGGAATCTGAGGGCTCAAGTCTGCTTTCAGTGTGTAGGAGGCAGGATTTGGAGAATCCTGCTTTGTCAGGTACACAGTAATGCACCAGGTCACAGCAGAGCAATATAAAGCTGACTGAGGTGTGCGGTGTCTCAGACACCACATACATGAGGTGCGCTGGGTGAGAACAAGAGGAAGCATTGTGTATGGTGGTGCTTGAACCATGCAGTCTCAAGAGGAGGAGCAGAGGCTGGGAAACTGGGCTCCCAGCAAGCTGGATGGGAATCGGGAAGAGCGAGTAGATTGAACTGGTGTACTCCTAACTCAATCCCCTGTATAGCAGCTGATGTGTGACGGAGGTATTCATTCAGCTGCCAGACTTGAGTGTCAGCAGATGAGAGGAGGGCTGAGAAGATATGGGAATTCCATGGTCTCCCCACTTCAGATGGAAAGTATCAGATGGTGAGTCCCATGACAAAATCGGAACATTATCATGGAATAATAGCCATAATCAAAGTAATTTTAGATAAGATGCTATGGTCCAGAGCAGAACTAGGCAAGTTCTAAATGTGTCTAGGCATTGTTGGATTGTGTCCAAAATATGCAAGGGATTGGGATCTAATCTGACCATCTCAGAGTGGAATTACATACTATGTGAGATGAGATGATCAAAATCATACAGAGTATTCCAGTCAGGGCAACTAGGGATGGGAATCATGGGAGAACCTAGGGCAATTAGGGGTGGGAGAACCTCGCTGAATTGTCTGAATTCCACTGTGAAGCTTGGTTCACCATTTTAATTTGTGACCTGTTTTACTTTTAGTTCGAATGGGAAAAATGCACTCTTTCCCTCATTGACTAAAGAGTGGAAATGCATGCACGCTGCACACACACACATTTTAAAGTGTCTTATCGACAAAACTAGAAAGGTCCCTTCATCCAAGGAGCTTACAATCTAAACAGATGATGGTCATTAGGTGGGATATTCTTGAAAAAACTAATTTTTTTTGCAAGCAGGAAACATAGTCTGTTTGTTTGTCTGTCCATCCAAATCCCTTCCCTGTTTCAACTTGTGCCCATTTGTCAACCATCAGTACTCAGTTCACTGTAAGGAATGGGAACTGAACCAAATTGGGCTTATTCGGTTATGGCTAGGGATAGACAATTTCAGTGTCTCATTTTCCCAATCTTAAGTTTGGTACATCCTGAACTTGAAGATTTTTTCCCTTCTTACATTCAGTTCATCCCAAATGTTGAATTTTTAAAAAATAATGAAACATTGTGTATGTTTTCTGCATATTTCTTTTAATACATGCATTTTTGCACACAATTTTGCCTAATATACACATTTTAGCAAGTATTTTCCTAACATAATGCATTTTAATGTTATTTTCATGAATATATGCATTTTGCATGCACTTTCCCCTAAGACGTGCATTTTGAATGCATTTTTTTGATTGGAGAACTCCAATGCAAAATTTGCAGAATGCAAAGTTTGAAGGATAACTTGAGTTTAGATCTGCATATTGATTCAAAAGTATGAAATTAGGGAAGTTTGCATTAAAATGCAACCAAATGAATTTCTGCCCCATCCCTACTTCTGGTTTCCATTTGCCAAAAAATAAATGTATGCATGCACACACACACACACACACACACACACATATAGGGGAAAATAATTTGATGCTGCCAATGGCTTAGAAGAGAAAGGTATTTTATTAGTTGGCAATTTTTCTGCCCAGAAGAAGAGATATGATTGCTAGAAATGTAAGGACAGAGCCAACAAGGGAACCTTGAGTTCAATGCTATCCACTGAGTGCATTAAATAACATCTAATTAACTCTAAACCTGACAGGCAGAGCCCAGAGAGTGTCGAAAGAATTGGGCTCTCCAATCCCTCTGTGCTGGCCTTTTTGACATACATAATCCCTTGTCTCTGAATGATTGCCTTGACTATTAACTCATTGCCCCAGTATCTTTCTCTCTGAGGCTGGAAAGATGAAGATGAATTCACTGCACAGCAAATTTTCCTTTTAAGGAATAAAGCAACCTATGACCTGAAGAACTGCAGACCTTGCAAATTGCTTGAAGTACCTGTAAGTTAAACAAACATGCTTCTATTCCCATGATATGTTCTGTGCCAGAAATATCAAGATGACCTATTGTACTGTGCATATTCTATCCCACCACTCAAGGGAGAACCTATATCATTAGTTAGTTAGGAGGACCAAAGAGATGTCAAGAGAGCAGAAAGTTTCAGGGGCAAAGTGAGAAGATAGTTGGGGCCAACTTCTGGTAGCAGTTATGAGTTCATAATTAATATGTGTGGATAGATGGGGTAGGTGACCATATTTGTTTAGTTTTTCATTATTTGTAGAATGGGTCCTGAAACTTACCTTAAATCAAAATTTGAAGCACTTTTTGAGGTTCTTCCTCAGACAAAACAATTGGAGGAATTTTGAGATGCATCAAAGGTGTTTGGTAGGACTGTTAATTTTTTGAAAGGGGATGGTCTTCAAATCCCAAGTAACTTCAATATCCAGGTGACCCTGTCACAAAAACTAGAGTATATGCCCACCAAAATGGTCCAAAACCCAACTAAGTCCCAACCCTAGTTTTATTGCTTCCTGCTATTCCTACCCATTTGGTCATTGTAACAATCTTGTCACTGGATATGGAGAAAGCCTAGAGCAGATCAGGTGGTCAACTCTGAAACTGGAGATGCTGGTGAAGTGTGCTGGGCCTGGGCTCAGACATGACCTTCAAGAGTTGTGATGCTCACCTCAAAAAGATGTTTCCAAAGGGCCACGAGGTAGAGCTACTGGCAGTACACCAGAGAGGGCTCAGAGGGAGAACTCAAATATCTCCCTCTCTCTCCTGCCCTTTGCTTTTTTCTGCAGCTGATGACCTAGGCAGGTGAGTGTCATTTAAAGGGAAGGGTGGTTGGGGATTGGGGTAGCTGGGCAGAAGGGGCAAAGGGGAGAGCTGATGACCTTCTGAAATCAGATTGGCCCAGAAAGCAAGGTGAGCTATTCCCTGCCACCAAATCAGAAGCATCTCACCTTATTTTCTGAAGCCAGTCTGATGTGAATCATGGTAAACATCCTTCTGTGAATCTGAAGTCAAAGAAATTCTGCTACCTGTTTAGGACCTGCACAAGAACAGTACAAGAGTAGTGGTGAAGTTATGGGGTGGAGCAAGTGGGTTTTGCTGGGATGGGTCAGAGAGGGCAGAAAGCCAGCATTTTATTTTGCCAGATGTGGAAACAGAACCCTGTGACTTTTGCTGGGGCCTCAGACACAACCCAGTAGTTTTTGCCATTCTGGCAGTGGGGTCTAGTGTTCTTTTGGCAGGCCCAGGGGCAGAAGCTTAGCATAGTTCTAGCTATTCATTTAAGGGACAAAACAGGGAACTCCTGCCTTATTTCTCCTTCAAATTAGGGATGATGGAGAATTCCACCACGGACTCCATAAGAGCCTTGCCCCACTGCCACCCCCCGCAATCCCCCCCGGAACAGACCTACCTGGTGGTGGTTGCGGCAGCAGTGGCTCCAGGTTGTTTTCTGGGCTGCTGCAGCTGCAAATGGCATCCTGCATAGGGGACACCATTTGCATCCCTATGCTAGGCCATGATAGGCTACGTAGATATTTACGTAGCCTATCACAGCTAAAGCAGGGACGCAAATGGCATCCCCTACGCCATTTGCGTCCCTGCTTTTGCCGCGATAGGCTGCGTAAGTATCTATGTAGCCTAACACGGCAAAAGACAGGGACACAAATGGCATAGCGGCCGCCATTTGCATCCCTGCTTTAGCCGTGATAGGATATGTAAATATTTTGCGACTGCAGCACCCAGCAGCGGATGGGGCTCCTGCTGTGGATTGGCCCGGCCAGTGGCTCTGCGGACTGACCGTGGAGCGGAGCCAGCAGTGCAGGATTCCAGGGGGGAGGAACGGATCACCTCCCCCCCATCGAGGATTCTGGAGGGAGAAATGGATCACCTCCCCCCCCCCGCAGAACCCAGTGGAGCCAGGTAAGTGGGGTTTCGTACACCCCTACTTCAAATCAGCTGCAGGTGGCTGCTAATTTCATCATTCCAAAGGCCCTGAAGTTTCTATTAGCTTTGCTGCCAAATAAATACAGGTATCTACATTCCTTCACTAGTGTGCCTCACAGTAACCATGGGGGGGGGGACTGGGAGGCTGCAGGGGAATGGGAAGATGTGTAATAGAGAGCGAAAACATGCACAGCACCCTCAGCCACCTCATAGTGATTAGGTAAGCTCAAAAACCAAAGGAAATTTAAAATTCTGCCTCAGAAAAGTGGAAACCTCAACACAATTGGTGCTGTTGTCACTTACAGAAGCAGTGCAATAAACCAAAAACCCTTAGGGGGGAAAAAAGAACCTGCACTACAACCCCTGACAATAGTGAGCCCTGTCTGTGAGAAACTGTTGGAGAATTTCTCCTCCCCTAGGAGAAATTCAGTGAAATTGTTCCCCCAATTTCTCTGCCCACAAATAGGCTGGAGAATTCTGAGAGGTAATTTCTGCACAGCTCTATTCCTAAGTAAAGAAAAAAAAAATATATTGTGAGATCCTGTCATGGATCTCCAAATAGAACTGGCTTGGTGGGGGGGATGGAGGGGGATAAACTTGCCTCTTGTTTTTCTCTCAACTGGCCTGAGAGCAAAAACACAATAAAGCACAACCATCTTATTATGCTTGTTTTGTTTTTGATGTTGATTGGATCGGATCTCCACTTGAGGTCCAGGCAAGGCTTGCACAATGAAGCCACTAATAATGCTAAGCAACCCGAATGCTGGCTCAGCACTTGAGTCAGGATGCATGACTGATTTGTTTCAGTTTGTTTTAGATGAGGATTTACTGAGTTCACACCTTCCAAGGCCGTGCATTCCTGACCTTGCAACGTGATTTGTGGCACAAAACAAATGCATGGACAGCATGTGTACATTTGAAAACTGCACATACAGAAATATGTATGTAATGCACACAAATACACTTTAATCAATGGGAGAAGAATGCGTACATTTCAGAGATATGCACAATTGATGCGGGCATTTGGAAAAATACGCACAACAGTACACAAAGTTTTTCAGGCAAAAAGAAAAAAAACCAAAGGTCACAACCTGATACAGATTAGAGCTGAAATGATCTTTCAGATGGAATTCAGAGAAGCTCAATGAGCTCAGGTTTTGCTGATTTGCATGTGCCTACTCTGGGACAGTTGACAGTTGATGTAGCAGGGAAGGGAACCAAAAGTGAACACCATTGGCATGTTCTATTGATATTCTATCATTTGCCAATGGCCAAATAGCTCCTTGTTAGGGATAGAAGACTCTGCCAAGCTTGATTCTTCTCAGTTTCTCATTTTTCCAGCATTAAGTTCATGCTGTCCTGTTTCCACATCTGTTTGCGATTATTTTTTCTAAAGAGTTAGCATGAAAATTCATATCTATTTTAGTGTGTATTTCTCCTATATACCCATTTTTCTATGCACTTTTCTAAACATATGCATTTTCCCAAGCAATTTCCCCTAATATAATGTGTTTCTGTGCTCTCTTTTCTCTAATATACAGGTGTTTGGGCACATGTTTTGATTTGCAATCTGCATCGCAGAATTCAGAGAAGTGCTAATATCACTGTATAACTTTGTTCTAGTTTAGGTCTTGTGTAGGTTTCGGGAAGTGTGGATTTGGTAAGTTCACATGGAAATGCAAAGCCAATGAATTTCTCTACCATTGCTACTCATAAGAACAAAAGAACATAAGGAGAGCCATGCTGGATCAGACCAAGGGTCTATCTAGTCCAGCATTCTGTTCACACAGTGGCCAACCAGCTGTTGACTGGGAACCCATAAGCAGGGCATGAGCCCACAGCACCTCCTGGCAAGCCCTTGGCCTACATGTTAGTGGAACTTGTGAATCAGACTGGTTGTTCAGTATGCATAAATGGAAGGTACATAATCCCATGTCATGAATAATGCAGCATCTTATTTACAGCTAGTACCATTGCAAGGAAATCCTTTTGGATTTGAACTGACAACAAGCACCAGAATCCAGTGATCTGCACTGAGTTCCAGCACTATGTATAGTAGTCCTGATTCTTTCAGAGAGGCAGAAAACCAGAGGCTTTCTGAGTATTCCTCTCTGACTCCATTAAGTGTATAATATTGGAAACAGCAACATGCTTCCAAAAAAGTAAGCAATGGAGATGAGAATGCTGAAATGCTCACGCATGAATGGTCCTTATAAAGTACTTAGCAATATTCAGATAGTCAGGCTGCTCCATTGGTTTAACAGTCCACAAGCTATAATTAAGCAATAAGAAGTGACAGAGTGCATTTTAATGAGATCACTGCATGTCTCACGTGCCCTCTTGAATAAACAGGCTTCTGGAATGTTCCCGGATCTGTTCACAACTTTCCTATAGGTGACTTTATTACCTGTGCCTAGTGTTTCCATAAGTCCCACCCATTGTAAACAAAGAAAACAAAGGCATTTTTAATGCTTCCATATTTGACTGCAGAATTAAACTGGTTTGATGCCAACAGGTCACTAAGTCAAGTGTAGTGTATTCAAAAGTTAGTACCACATTTTGGCCACACTGAAGGGATGGAGCAGGGGAAGGAGTTAATACTGGTATAAAAGATCCCTCAATTGTATGAAATAAAGTTGTATGTCTAAAGAGAAGTTCTGGTGCTATACAATGCAAGGCATTTATTTTTATATACTGACCTTCATTCAAAGCATCATAATAATATTTTATCGCCTACATCCATCATAAGTAGCAAAGACTAGCCTGACCATGGCATTATGGAATCCCTGAAGTTTAAAGAGTGGGAATTTTAAAAGGATATAAAAAATAAGGAAATTGCAGTAGTGTAGATGGGAAGTGAAGTGTCTATCATATGAATACAGATGTCAGAGAAGTATATTAGGGTGTGCTTTGACAATATCATAGGCAAACAGAGATATGGAACTAAGGGGGGATTGGATGGAGTGGGTTGGAAAAAAATTTGGTTGGATTTATTTAAATGGACTGGAAACTCTCTCAAAGTAACCTTCCAGTCCAGTATCTAAGAAGGTGAAGGTTGACAGACATTTTCCCAAGTAATGCTGAAATCCTATACTCACTAAAAACATAAGAAAAGCCATGTTGGATCAGACCAAGGGTCCATCTCATATTGCATTTTGCTCACACAGTGGCCAAACAGCTGTCTGTGGGAAACCCATAAGTAGGACAAGAGTACAAGGGCTCCCTCCTGGTTGTGTTCCCCAACAAATGGTGTACAGATGCATACTGCCTCTTTGGGTTTCTCTACATTGAAGCAAAAAATCCTGCACCCTTACCATGGCTTCATCTTCAGGAGTCCTTGCAGGATTATGATTTTTGTTGTTCAGTCGTTCAGTCGTGTCCGACTCTTCGTGACCCCATGGAACATAGCACGCCAGGCCTTCCTGTCCTGCGCTCTCTCCCGGAGCGTGCTCAAGTTCATATTCATTGCATCCGTGATGCTATCTAGCCATCTCATCCTCTGCCGTCCCCTTCTCCTTTTGCCTTCAGTCTTTCCCAGCATCAGGGTCTTTTCCAGGGAGTTTTCTCTTCGCATTAGGTGGCCAAAATATTGGAGCTTCAGCTTCATTATCTGTCCTTCCAATGAGCACTCAGGGTTGATTTCCTTTAGGATGGACTGATTTGACCTCCTTGCAGTCCAGGGGACTCGTAAGAGTCTTCTCCAGCACCACAGTTCGAAAGCATCAATTCTTCGGCGCTCAGCCTTCCTTATAGTCCAGCTCTCACAGCCATACATTACTACTGGGAAAACCATAGCTTTGATTAGACGGACCTTTGTCGGCAAGGTGATGTCTCTGCTTCTTACTATACTGTCTAGGTTGGCCATAGCTTTCCTCCCAAGGAGCAAGCGTCTTTTAATTTCATGGCTACAGTCACCGTCTGCAGTGATCTTGGAGCCCAAGAAAGTAAAATCTGTCACTGCTTCCATTTCTTCCTCTTCTATATGCCAGGAAGTGATGGGGCCAGATGCCATGATCTTAGTTTTTTTCATGTGGAGTTTCAAACCAGCTTTTGCACTCTCCTCTTTCACCCTCAACAAGAGGCTCTTGAGATCCTCTTCGCTTTCTGCCATTAGGGTGGTATCGTCTGCATATCGGAGGTTGTTGATAATTCTCCCAGCAATCTTAATTCCGACCTCTGATTCATCCAACCCAGCATTTCTCATGATGTACTCTGCATATAAGTTAAATAAGCAGGGTGACAATATGCAGCCTTGTCGTACTCCTTTCCCAATTTTGAACCAATCGGTTGTTCCATGTCTGGTTCTTACTGTTGCTTCTTGACCCTCGTACAGGTTTCTCAGGAGACAGGTAAGGTGGTCTGGTACTCCCATCACTTTAAGAATTTGCCACAGTTTGTTGTGATCCACACAATCAAAGGCTTTAGCGTAGTCAATGAAGCAGAAATAGACGTTTTTCTGGAATTCTCTTGCTTTCTCCATGATGCAGCGAATGTTGGCGATTTGATCTCTAGTTCCTCTGCCTCTTCGAAACCCAGCTTGTACTTCCGGTAGTTCTCGGTTCGCGTACTGCTGAAGCCTAGCTTGTAGGATTTTGAGCATCACCTTGCTGGCATGTGAAATGAGCGCAATTGTGCGGTAGTTTGAACACTCTTTGGCGTTGCCCTTCTTTGGAATTGGAATGTAAACTGACCTTTTCCAGTCTTGTGGCCACTGTTGAGTGTTGAGTGAGGATTATGATTGGCACAATACAAATGTGTCCCCCCCCCTTTTGGCTGTTTCCTTTGTGGACAAGTTTCATACGTTTCATTTATTCAGCCAGTAGATGGTGCAGCGATATTGTGCAATTCTGGAAATATACCACCTCTTTGATGGCGATGTATGTTTATTACTGCATTTTCTGTGATTTTTTCAAAAGGCAGAATAAAGCTTAAAAATGACAGGAGAGGCACCAGAGGTTGATGATGTCATGAAAAGGACCTGCAAACTTCTGTGGGTGACCAACCACGACTGCATGATAAAAGCTTCATGTGCAGAGGGCCTGATACTGGAGGTAGTATGCAGCCATCAGGACTAGTAGCCATTGAAAGCTAGGGATGGATGGACTCATCTCCATCCGGGCCACTGGGGAGCTCAAGAAGCTGCCTTCCCCCAGTTCATGTGGCCCAGGCCTGCTCAGTGAGCCTCCCTCCTGCTGAGCCATGTGAGCTTCCCCTCCTCTCCATGCCAAGGACTCTGACAGTCAAGCCCTTGTGCTTTATGCACACAACGACTTGACCACTGGTCCTTGGCTTGGCCAGCTGCCAGCGCTCTCTCCCTGGCCTCCTCCCGAGGAGGGTGAGAGCACTGGTGAGAGCACTGGGTGCTGCCAAGGCCCTTCCTCCCCACGCCAGCTGTTAAGGATGCCCTTGACAGCCAGCAGAGGCAGGACATGTCCTGGAGCGGCCAGCCTCCAATCTCTCTTAGTTTCCAGTGGGAAAGCTACTTAGTAAACTGATGAATCTGGAAGAATTTGAAGGCAAAAGGATGTGATTTCTTAAGAAGAGGAGGTGTTTTGAACAGCTAACAAGTTTAAGGGAACAATTTACGTGATTACCTGCAGTTACAGTTGGATGAAAGAAAGATGTTTTCCCATTTAATATCTTGACAGGGATAATAAGCAGATCAAAGGTCTCTGAGCAAAGAATCAGCAAATACAGTCTCTTGTTGATGTCTGCAACATGAATGCTAGAAGGGGCAATCTGTTTTAGTTATGCTTTTGAGTACACTTTAAATCTAATTTTAGTGCACAATAAAAATGAATGCTCTGCTTTTCAAAAGCGCTGCATCTGCCAAGCACAAGTTTCTGTACCAGATGGTTTTGCATTCTGCTAATTCTCACCCTATAGTACTACATCGCTGAACTGACACATACTCAAAAATGACCTTGCAGTGGGGTCTTGCTCTCACTCTCGCTCTCTCATATAGTGGCTAGGTACTTCTGGTTTTTTTATTTTGTTTTGTTTTTAGAGACCTTTAAGTGTCCAGTGAGGAAGAACAATAACTAGATTTTCTTACTGATTTATTTACAGCATCACATAATAGAGTTGATTAGTTGGCTAGATGCATTTATCAATTAAAACTATTTGATCAATTACAAAGGTGCTTCTGGTTAATCATGGCTGTCAGTTAAAAATATAATTTTGTAATACAGTTACTTACCAATGCTATAGGAAGCAGAAGCAATTTTAGAAAAGGCATTTCATCTTCTCACATCCAGGATGGGATGCCTCTTCAAAGGTGGTTTCTGCTGTGACACATTCATGCATTCTCACATAGTACCAGTGGGTGCCATCTTAGAAGAGGCATTACTTCCTGTGCCAATCTTAGAAGAGGCATTAAATCCTATGCCATCGAAGAAGAGGCATTACTTTAGGACTGGACATGATGGTACAGATCTCAGGATTAAAATTAGGGAGGGTAGCCTGTCAGAAAAAAAGAAGTGGTGGCCTTAATTCAGCACCACAAACATGTTGAGTACACAAGGATTCAAACCCAGACTTCTAAGAGCTATGTACTCAAAGCCTTGCATCTCGGTGCATGAATCCATCAGTTTTGATTTCTCCCACATTTAAATCATTTGAAATCTCAAGTTCTTTTTGAAAATGGAGAACTTCATGAAATTTGATACATTCTTATCAAAACCAAACTGAATTGAAATGTTTGCATATCCCTAGTTAAATCTCACAACTGTTCAATCACTTAGAAAGCAGGAAGTGGGAGTACTTTAAAAAGGGACACAAGGTTGCATGTGGTACATGTGTGTGTGCTCACACATGGAAACTTCCCATGCCCATGGCTGACATCCCTTCACTCTGTTCCCTGAGGTAATTTTTTTCTCCCAACCAAGTTCTAGTACTAGAAGTAAGGCCAGGTGAGAGGAAAAAAATCATTACAGGGAACAGACTGTGGACAAGTAAGCAGCAGAGAGCGGACGGCTGACTGTCCTCTGCCCATGAACACCTTTGGTACTGTAGATCAGAATCCATCTCCACTGTCTATGTGATTGGGGAAAATGTGCATGGCTAGAGTGGATTGTGGAATCCATCCCAGCTTCCAATGTCTACTCTAGAATTTTGGGCTGAGTGGAATGCATCGACTGTGCACTCCACCAAAACCTTTCAGAAAAGAAAGCGAGAGTTTCCCAAGTCTAATATGAGCACGCACCTGTGGGTAGCTGGGATCGTTCATGTAGATACTAAAGAAAATACTGTGTGAACCAGCCCCATGGGAATGTGGTGTTTTCAGTATGTCTTCAAACATCTTGGGATCCTGACAGAGGCTTAGAGGCCTTTATAAACTAACATCCTAGAAACCATGAGTTTCTGTTTGCAGTACAGTTTCTTGGAACTTTCTGCTGGAGATTATGCTTCTGACATTTAAGCCTCAAACAGCTTGAATAAACACAAGCTAAATGAACACATTTTATTGCCCCAATGTAAACTGTATATAATCCCAACAATTTTTCTTTGGCTGCTTCCCATAGACACTACCAAATTTCTGGAATAAACAGCCAAGTTATATTAGCATGTCCCAGGAAGCTTGAGCCGGTTTACTACAGTTGCCATAGCAATGGTAAAACAACTTGGCTGAAGGCTTGGAAAACTATTTGTACAAAGCAGTCACTTGCTTTGTTCCTTTTGTATTTTTGGTCTTCTGCTCTGTGTTGACACACTCCTTTAAATTGCTTTATAAATAATCTCTCTGAATGGTAAGTTTTCGGGGTTTGCTGGATTCGCAAGGGTAAAAGTATTGGCGACATGGCGAGTTACTGCTGTACCTTTGAACAACAATAAATGCACAAGCTACATTTTTTCTCCTATCTTTCTTACTTGTAGCAATTACATTTATTAATAAAAATAAATCCCAGTTTGGAATGTATATTCTCTTTCCATAAGCTAATATCAGAAGATGCTGAGCTTGGATCAAGGCCTTCCAATTTAGCAGCAGTTACCTGTCCTTGTGAAATATTATGGACTATTGCTGAGCCAAAATTTCTCAGGAAACATTTTTTGAAGAAAGCTGAGATTTCTCTTTTTCTCATGCCCACCCACCCACCAGGAACAGAAGGCCACTTTGTAGAATTTTCTTTGGACTATGCTAAGTCCAGGGTGCTTTGAAGGATGCAAAATGGTGGCCAGGCTGCCAACACAGTTGCCGCTGCTGCCGCTTCCGTAGCAACAACAAAGCTGCTGGGTGGTGGTGGTGGTAAAGGTGACTCACATCCTCAAGAAAATGCCTTCCTGCAGAAATTTGGTGCAACTTACCCTCCATTTCCATGCCCACAATAGGGTGGAGAATTTTAAGAGGCCATTTGTGTACAGCTCAGTTAGGATCCTCATTTGTTTCTGTTTTGCTCAGCATTTAATGATGGTTACTGAGAAGCTGATTGTTTGGTTCTATTTTTTGTATTGTTGTTTTGCTTTTAAATTTTTGTATTGCATACCACTCTGAGGGCCTATTGACTAAAAAGTGGTATAAATGTATATTAATAAACAAACAAACAAACAAATTAAATTAAATTAAATTGAAGCTGTAGCTGTAGCTAGGGTTGGAGAAATGACCATATTACCAGCATCCCCATGGAGTGGAGCCAATGGTAATATGAACTCAACCTCCATCTTGATTGGCCACCAGCAATCTCTTCAAGGATTAATTGTATCAAATAGAAATAAATGCTGCAGGCTGGGGACAAGACAGCATGTTACAAATTTTGAGCCAATTGGAATGTTGGAGAAACCAACATACTATAAGTAGAATAAGTAGGTAGATCTACTGGTAGGACAGTTGTAGCAGGCATGTTCATTCTGGGGGATGAAGAAACCAGTGGAAAGAGTGCTTAGGATTCTGGGATGGAATCATGACCCAGAGGAAGACCTGGAGTGGTGGTGGGGAGACATGGCCAGGTGAGAGAGTCCTCCTGAGACACTATCTCAGTTAGGCATACATGACAACATGAGCTCCCATTAAGGGGAAGATGTGATCAGAAGAAAAGGGTTGAAGACAAGAGGAAAGTGGTCAGACTGAAGTCAGCAAAGGCCAAGGAAGTGCCTTTGCCTGGAGCATTTGGAAGAAGAACACAACAGGAGGATGAGGAGGAGAACCCCTAGCTTAGTCTTGTATGCAGATGTCCTCGGAAGGATTTCTGCCTAAGATTTCTTGGAGAGTCAGCACAGACAATACTGAACTAGATGGACACAGCATAAGGCAGCTTCATATGTGGAGCAGTAGACATGGGAGAGGGGAATGACAACTTCCCTGATCCTAACAATGAGATGGATGGCACTACTTATCATAGATTAGATTTGTTCTACCCTACCTTGGTTGGTGAATGGGCCTGCTTAATGACAATGGCTTCGCCTAGATCAGCGTCCCCTAACCGGCTGCACTCCAGAGGGTTTGGACTCTAACTTTTAGCATTCCTGGCCATTTGCTGGTTGGGGCTGGTGGGAGTTGAAGTCCAAAACATCTGGAGGCCTTCAGGTTGGAGAACATTATCCTATATAGTTTCATGGCCCCACAGTACCAAGGTTTTGCAATTTCCAAGATGCTTTGACCTCTACAACAATTCTCCCTTGCATTGCCCATAAAGCTTAAAACCATGATTGTTTGCTTCCATTTCCCCTCCTTCCAAACTCTGCTTGTACCAATGAGGCTTTTGGACTGAAGAATATAGCTACAGATTGGGAGGGAAAGGGTTGCTAACTGCATAATTGGGACCACTTAGCTTGCTTATCTAACCTGAATTTCCTCAGGCTATTTCCATGAGTAATATGCTAACTAGATAGTTTGAAATTATGGCAGGGTTAAGGCAGTTCTTTATGATGAATCTAATCCATTCTAAAACAGAGTGACCCACTTTACTGAGATCACTGAGTTGGAAATGGAACTTGATTCGTTCGCATTAGGGAGTGCTGTGTTTGACTTGAAAATGAGAGGCAATTTAATGTCCTGAGTTCACATATTGAGCTCACAGGGTAAAACCATTTGTATATTGTGAGCTAATTAACTTCAGCCCCCCCACACACACACACTTTGTGCTTGTGAAGGAAGCTTAACTCCTGTAGCAAAATATCAGCATGATATTTGGCCATATATTTCTGCTTTCTTTTTCTTACCTCCTGCAGGAATTCCCTCAGCAGGAAACCTTACATTACAATTTGACGTATGAAAAATAATCACCATTGTGGGTTCCAAGTCAAAGTGCAGTGTAGTAGTGGCTTGAGTGTTGGATTATGAACTGGGACAGCTGGAGTTCACATCCCTGCTCAGTTCTGAAACTTCTTTCAGTTGAAGCAGTTCTTCATGCGACCATGAGCTGGTCACTATCCAACCTACCTCACAGGATTGTTGTGAGGATAATACCCATGTAGACCATCCTGAACTCCTGGGACAAAGAGGATGAAGTGTTCATCATCATTATCATCACCATCATCAACACCATCATCATCCAAATCTCCTACTAATGACTCAGGATATCTATAGAGCAGCATGAGGAACCTCCATCCCATGGGTTGGACACTGCCCATGTGGGGCTTCCCCATCCAGCCTGCCATCTTCCTCCTCAGGTCTCACCCCCTCTCCCAGAATGTATGAGAAATGCATTTCAGTTCAGTTTTGATTGAGATTTACCCAGTTTGCATTTTCTGGACTGAACACAGGTTCAGACATGATCTGTGGTTGAAGTCCATCCATTTCTGAGCTCGCAATATGATTTGAGGCTCTGGGGATGTTTTTAGGGCCCCCCTCAGTGCCCGCCTCCCTCAATGAGTCTGCCTTCTCACTGCCATAGTCGCCAGATGCTCTTGCTGCTCATCCGCATCTTTCTCCTCTTTGCTACCATTTGCTTGTTTGGCAGGTAGCATGCCAAGGAGCAAGTAGGCGCCTACTGTTCCTCCTTCCCACCACTAGCACCACTATGTGAGCCAGAGCAAGAGGCAGGTGAACAAGCAGGTTGCAATGGGGAAGAGGAGGAGCAAGTCCAAGGGGCTCTGGTCAGTGGGCCTCTGTCGTAGGGGTGCATGAAAGCCACTTACCTGGTCTCGCAGCTTGTTCGCGGTGGGGGGGAGGCGCTTCGCTGCTCCCCCTGAAGTTCAGGCCGGGGGGGGGGAGGCTTCCCGCCTCACCTGGCCGAAATTCAGGCCGGGGGGGAGGCTTCCCGCCTCGCCCAGCCAAAATTCAGGCCCGGGAGGAGGCGCCTCGCCTCGCCCGGCCGCGAAATAAAAAGTAAAAAAAAAAAAAACGCCCCCGTGATAGGCTACGTGACGATTAACGTAGCCTATCATGGCTAGATCTGCAAAGTCAGCCATGATAGGCTACGTTAATCGTCACGTAGCCTATCACGGGTGACTTTAAAAAAAAAAAGCGCGTACGCAAATGGCGGCCCCCATAGGGAGCCGCCATTCGCGTTCCTTTTTTGGTCGCTGTAGTCTATGTAAATCTTTACGTAGACTACGGCGAAAATAAGGGCAACGCAAATAGCGTTGCCCTTATTTTTGCCATAGTCTACGTAATCTTTACGTAGACTACAGCGACCAAATAAGGAACGTGAATTGCGGCTCCCTATGGGGGCCGCCATTAGCCGTACGAGCTTTTTTTTTTTTTTAAAGTCACCCGTGATAGGCTACGTGACGATTGACGTAGCCTATCACGGCTGACTTTGCAAATCTAGCCGTGATAGGCTACGTTAATCGTCACGTAGCCTATCACGGGGGCGTTTTTTTTTTACTTTTATTGGAATGGCGGCGGCAGCAGCCGGTCGAAAGACCAGCTGCCGCCTCTGCCCCTGTCGAAGACCTAATGAACTGCCGCCGGGACCCGCCGCCGGGAGGGACATTCGGGAAAGGTAAGTCCCGTCCCAGGGGGGGTGCGGGGGGTGGGTGGGTGCGGAGAATTTCTCCCCGAAACTACTTCGGGGGGCCAAACACGTTGGCACTCAGCCCCCCTAAGTTTCGGGAAGAAATTCTCCCCCATCCCTACTCTGTCGGGAAACAGGCCATTGGCAAGTGTCCAACCATGCCTACCCTTGATGCCACCCCGATACTCCTGGCCAAGACCTGTGTATTTTTGTGCCTACCGAGTACATGAGTACAGATGAGTGTTAGTGCACACATGTAATCGAGGACACATGGTAACACTTCTTTTTTAAGTGGCCACATTGCACTGCTGACCCTGTTCCCAAAGCCAAGGAGCTTTCTTGTGTGAGGAGACTCATAAATATGACCTCTCTGTTCAGTCTGAAATGGAACATTGTCACTGCACTGTACCAACCCATTCTACGCAATCAAGCCACCTCCTTCCTTCATTTCGCCTGGGCCCTGAAAGAAAGAAGTATGAGGGCCCCGTCTAGTGTACCTTTTACAGAAAAGAATTGTGACTGATATCTGGCCAGAAAAATAAAATACAGTGTTTTATATATGCCAATAACTCCAAAGACGGAAAGCCTGAGAACACAAGGTCAAGATGACAGATCAAAAGCACCTACTTTACCTTGAAATAATAAGACTCGGTGTACGATTGAGGTGACCATGAATTGATATCATTAGTACATCGCTGACAAGATATCAGTGCTCACATTTTTTTAAAAAAAATCAAGCATTTGACTGTGGCACTAATAATAGTGTGACACAGTAATTTTATTGTCAGGGTTATTCTCGGACTTGGCACTGCCTCTGTCAATCTGTTGATGAATAAAAGTTATGTAAGATATTATTGCAGAACAGTTCAGAAGCAATTGCACTGAAAAGGTTGACAGACATGCCATAGCTACTCTGGGCTGTGTGTGTGTTTTAAAAAAGTTCCAGAACACAGTTTTCCTTAAAAAGACAAGGAGCATCTCTCATCTGCTTTATCAGATATTTAAGATATTTATTTTTATTGTTCTGTTATTAGTGAAAGACTAGTGAAATGCCTAACATGGTGATGGACAATGCACAGGAACTTCTGTGCACATCAGTAGAACACCACACAAGCAGAATTGCGATGCAATCCTATGGGCAATCCAGCCTCCACTGGATAAAACACTTCCAAATAAAGACAACTTTGACATGTCTTTATTTGGAAGTGTTTTATCCAGTGGAGGCTGGTCTCACCGATTTCAGTGGGGTGGTAAATCTGCTCTGGGCTTCAGTCAGAATCAGTCAGAACTCTAAAGGACCTTCTTTAGAGTTCTTACTGGTTCTGACTGAAACCTAGAGTGGATCACCACCCCACTGACATCAGAGCCACCAGCCTTCACTGGTTTTATCCCTGTGTATATGCCACCATTTCCACCAGCCTTCACTGGTTTTATCTCTGTGTATATGCCACTGCTATGATGTGGTTTCTTAATCTGAACTGCTAATTATTTTAAGCAGCAATCCTTTAGTCCCCACAAGGGTGTCCCAAGGGCCATAAGATATAACAGAACTCTTTCTCTGCCCACAGAGTGAGAGGTCCACAGGCAGAGAAGGATGTGTACCCACAGAAGCCTCCTCTCCAAGCAGTGGTGGGAAGGTCTGGTCCTGTTGAACCATTGTCAGAACTACAACTGCAGAGGGGGCAAGAAGGAATTGTCCCAGGGATGTTCTGGGGTGGATAGGTAAAAGCTTTGAATACACAGGATCCATTGCACTCATGAGGGCTATTGTACTCACATCATGTTTTTGGGTTTGCTGTGGGCAGCTGGTTGGCCACTGTGTGAACAGAATGCTGGACTAGATGGATCCTTTGTCTGATCCAGCATGGCTCATTCATAGCCTTCCCATTCTTCTGACAAGCCCCTCAAATTGTAGTGGGAAAACTGGAGCTGGTAAAGACTTTTCTCCCACCAGGAGCAATTGGAGGTGTTTTTTCTTTCTTTCTTAAAAACAACAACCCTGGACTTAAAAGGATACACACCCAAAAGGAAAAGAAAAACAATTGGAGGACTTTATTTTTTAAAAAACATCCTTAAAAGGGCACTTTCCCCAAAGGAAAACCATCCCCCCACCCCACCCCACTCCACCAACCTCTTACCCTGCCAGTGTGAGCCTGGCAGGGCAAAGGAACTGGTGGTTCAGCCACCACAGATCCTGGTCTTCAGCCTAGCTGCTATTTACAGTTTTGGAAAGGTTCATGTGACTGTAAGTCACATTTAATGGATCCAATTCTCAAGGGTCCTCCCCTTGGATTGCTCTGCCCCTTTGTTTCCATGAGAAAGGGAACTTTGTGCTGTATGTTTTGTTTTCTGTTTTTAAATGTTGTATTCTGTTTTGCTTTGCTTTGTGCTCTGTAAGCTGCCCAGAGAATAATGCTTGATGGACAGCCATATAAGACGATGATGATGATATAATGGCAGTAATGCAAGTAGGCAAAAGACACAAATGTACAAAAGGGACTGAAAGTTGCAACAAACAGTGTCTGCTCCTGTTCTGGAATATATTTTAGACATTCTCTAATCTCTCTTACTTAAACTGAAATAGAGGAGGAGTGCAATGGAGGGTAGAATGAACAAGAGGAATGGTATTGTGAGCCCTTGCCTTAGTTCAGGGGGAGCTATAGCCTCTGATACTGATTCTGAGACAGAAGGAGACGCTGCAGAATCAGGCCCAGCTGTGGGAAGCCAGGAGCCTGAGTACTCAGTTCTACCAGGGCTGGATCTACACTTACCGCCTTTTTTCGCTGAGGTTTCACCACCCCCCTTTCACACTACGCAGTAGCTGCCTCAAATTGGAACCGGAATTTCCCACTTCCGCGCTCCCACTTTCAATCCTGTAATATCCCAGTATTTCCCCTTAATGTGCTCTGATTTTCCGCCTTCGCTACCGTGTCTGGTTGTAGTCCCCTCCCCCACCTGTCCATATACTGCAGTGTTTGTATTTCCCTCCTGTCCAATCACAGCTCTCGACGGCCCCATGTCTTCTTCTGGCTACTGATCTCATAGCTTCCTCAGCAGCCCCCATTTCCTAGGGATGGCGGAGAATTCTGCCATGGATTTCAGTGAGGCCGAATGCCAGTGCATTCGGCCTCACCCCCGAAATCCATGGTGGAATGGCCTCCCACCCCCTGCCCCCCCGCGGATTCCCCCCGGGACAAAGCTTACCTGGGGCGGATGTTCCGGCGGCGGTGGCGGCTCTGGTGGCGGCAGCTGGTCTTTCAACCAGCTGCTGCGGCTGCCATTTGCGTCTGCTGTTTGCCGTGATAGGCTACATAAGTATTTACGTAGCCTATCACGGCAAGCAAAAAAACAGCATACACAAATGGCAGCAGCTACGGCAGCCGCCATTTGCGTTGCCTATTTTTAGCCGTTTTAGCCTACGTAAATATTTACGTAGGCTATTACGGCAAAAAAAAGGGGAACGCAAATAGTGTAGTGGGTGCTATTTGCATTCCTTTTTTTTCACTGTAATAGCCTACGTAAATATTTATGTAGGCTAAAACAGCTAAAAATAGGGAACGCAAATGATGGCGGCCGTAGCCACCGCCATTTACGTAGGCTGTTTTTTTTTTTTTTTGCCTGCCATGATAGGCTACGTAAATACTTACGTAGCCTATCACGGCAGCCTGGCTGGATGCAAATGGCAGCCGCTACGGTGGCCGCCATTTGTGTCCGCAGCAGCCAGTCCACGACCAGAACTCTGGCCGCGGACGGCCCTGGCCGGCTGCTCCGCAGAGCCGCCGCAGAGCGGAGCCGGCCAGGCAGGATTCCGGGGGGGGGGAGGACCGGATCGCCTCCCCCCCCATTGAGGATTCCAGGGGGAGGGATGGAGCGCCTCCCCCCCACTGCAAATCACATCTGCGAAAAGGTAAGTGACTTTCATACATCCCTACCGTTTCCTCAGCAACAAGCAAAGGGCTGGATGTGTGCACACTTGTCTGATCTCAGAAGCTAAGCGGGGTCGGCCCCGGTCAGTAGTTGGATGGGTGACCGCCTGGGAATCAGGATTCCTCCACTGAGCAGGGTGTTGTTCTATCCCTTCAAATGAGACTAAGTTTTACCCCTTCTATCCCCCAATCCGGATGTTTGTTTTTAATTAAGGCGTTATTCTCGAACAATCGGGGCTTCTCCACGATGTTTTTTTTCTAATTCAGGCATGATCTTCAAAGATGCGAAATCGTGAAGCTTCATTTTCCCCGTTGCAGTGCTTCATCGAATGCAGAAGCTTGGTTCACACTCGAGTGCTGTGCTGTTTTGAAGATGGCAGAGCAGAGGCATCCTGTGAGGCACAGCAGTCACCTAAGAGCAGGTTTCCCTGCCTGGATAGAATGTCCAATACTGATCTTCAGTGGCCGCTCCTCTATTTAAGCCAGAGCCTTTAGCAGTAGACTTTGCTAGAGACAATGCTTGGAGAACCTGCAAAGCTTCCCTACTTGGTCTTGGACTTTCTGAACTCACTGGGATTTATTCTACCAGCTTGATTAGGGGCTGCTTGCGGGTTTGTTTTGGTGATCATGAGCTGAACCAGGTCTAAGTCTTATGTTGTGAACTGTTATCTGTGGATCCCTACTGGGGCTGTAAAGGCATAAACTTATTTACTGGAATTATGGCAATAAATGTTTTACTGTGAATTGGACCTTGTCTCTGGGAAGTCAGGTCCTGACAGGTAAAAGATCAAAAGCTCAAGGGCCAGACTGTAGATCCACAAATCCTGTAGATCCACAAATCCTTTAAGTACTGTAAATAACAGCTGTGGAGGGAGGTGGGGGGCAATCAGCATTAGGACTTCGTCATGTGCTAATGGAAGGGTTAAACTTTTCCTCTTATGGTGTGGCCCTAACAACCCTCCCCGCCCCAAAGGTACTCTTAGCTCCAGGAAGAAAGCTTCCAGTAGTGCAATGGGGGCTTCCTTCCATAGAATTTGTGGGGAGAGGGCTTCATTAGGGCTGCAGCATGGGAGGAAAGTAATGGCTCACTCTCTGCCCCATGCATCATGGACCTGCTCTTCATTGATCCTGGGTTCTATTTGCAGTTTTTGAAAGATTCACGCAACTGCAAGCCATATGTTAAGGATCAGAATCTCAAGGGCCAAACTAAGCACGTGCAAATCCTTTAAATACTGTAAATGAGGGATGATATGATAGAGGTGTCCCAAATTATGCATGGTGTGCAGGAAGTGGATAGGGAGACATTTTCCTCCTTCTCCCATAGGTCCCGAGGTCATCCGATGGAGTTGAATGGTGGGAGATTTAGGATAGATAAAAGGAAGGACTCCTTCACACAATGCATGGTTAAAGTATGGAATTCACTACCACAAGATGTAGTGGTAGTGTAGGCCACCAATTTGGATGGCTTTTAAAAGGGGGTTAGACAAATTCATGGAGAAGGCTATCAGTGGCTACTAGTCTTGATGGCTCCATGCTCTACGTTATCGCCAGTATCAGAGGAAGTATGCCTATCTACACCAGTTGCTGGGGAACATGGGTGGGAGGGTGCTGTTGCACTCATGCCCTGCTTGTGGGTTCCTGGTCGACAGCTGGTTGGCCATTCTGTGAACAGAATGCTGGACTAGAAAGACCCTTGGTCTGATCCAGCACGGCTCTCCTTATGTTCTGTAGATTTGTCCTCAGACAACCACCTCCACATTGAGGCCAGTTTGCCGACTGGTCATTCCCTAGGAGAGATACCATACACAACTTTTTTGTTGTATAAACATGCCTCATTTCTCATTTTCAATGCCATTTTCATGTTGATAGTTGTCTGTTTGTTTTGATGTAAAACAGGCATTGTTCAAACTATTGGGGAACAGGTGTCGTGTTGCAAGTGAATAGGCATCAAGCTATTTTTCTCTGACAAAGCCTAAATGGAAATAATGATAATAATAATAATAATAATAATAATAATAATACAAAAATAAAATCTCAGTTCCCCCCCCCCCCCCATATGCTCATTTCCAGTTGCATCTCAAGCATCCAAATGGGACCGGAAAACTGAGCGAAGAATGTACTGAATAGTCCCTGATTGCATCAGTGGGCATGGATTTCTCTGAACATTCAGTGAGCTGCGAAAATCTAATGTAGGCTGCGTAGAAGAATTCAGGATTGTGCTGATCCTCTTGTGGATGGAAAAGAGGAGAGGGATTTTTTTAAAAAAAATTGCTTTCGACAATTGAAAAATATTCCATTGGCACCTGAAGTGATTTAGAGAGACAGACTCTTTTCCTCCTCTTCCCCCAGCTGTGGCATCACCTGCCGTGCCAGGGGCATATTAAATGTATGATGCTTTTATTGCACTGCCTCAAGCAGCAGTACTTTGCAATATGAGAAGAGGGAGAGGGAGAGGGAGAGAGAGAAGAATCATTAAGCAGTAAATCCTCATAGAAACGGGTGGAAAATAATGTTGACTATAAAGAACTCTCCCTTCATTTAATCTGTCATCTGAGTTTTATTGAAATTAGGGATGGGTGAACTTTCTGCGGTCCAGGTCACACGCCACTCACTGGACCCCCATCGGCCACCCACCCCTGCTTTCTGCACACAGTGAGTTGCTGGATGATCCATGAGTGCCCAGCAAGTGGTGAGTGGCAGCCCAATCCCTTGCTGAGCCGCCATTTTGAGTAAAAATGGAGGTTCAGCCTTTTTCGTAAAGGCTGATTTTATGCAAATGGCAGCCATAAAGCAGAGAAAACTCTCTGGAAAAGACCCTGATGCTGGGAAAGACTGAAGGCAAAAGGAGAAGGGGACGGCAGAGGATGAGATGGCTAGATAGCATCAGCGATGCAATGAATATGAACTTGAGCACACTCCGGGAGAGTGCGCAGGACAGGAAGGCCTGGCGTGCTATGGTCCATGGGGTCACGAAGAGTCGGACACAACTGAACGACTGAACAACAACAACAACAGGCGTAAATGGCCATTAATGCCTCTAATTTTGCATAAATGGCCGCTTCACGGTTCCCATTTGCATAAAATCAGCCTTTACACATGAGGCCAAGCCACCATTTTTCAGCTCGGCGAGGGATCAGGGATTCCCACACTTGCCAGACTGGCAGCTGGGGGGCTGAGCTGGTGATTTCTTGTTGGGCCTTGAGCCCCAGCCAGATGCCTGCGACATCCCTAATTGAAATAGGTAGGGATGTCGCATTGAAATTTTGCAAACGTTAGATTAGGTCCTCTAGATGTAAAGGGTCAGGTCAGGTGACGAAGATCTCCAATAGCCAGTTCAGTGAGCTTTATGTCTTAGAGGATGTGCTCTTCCAGACTAGTGCCCACTCTTGTTGAAGCCACCGCATGGAGCACTGTTCTAGATCCTTTTTCCACAGGAAGTTACACTGGTGAGCATTCAAATCCCCTTTGGGCAGGGGGATGAGGCAGAAGGCACAGAGATCCCCAATGAAGATAAGAAAGATGCAGCAGCCATCTTCATCTGAGAAGTGACTCAGTCTGACTCTGACATCATTTTTTTTGCTGGGTTGAACTACAAACTCCATGATCATTGGCAGAAAAACGATGCTGCCAGCCAGCATCATTTATGACCAGTGAGAGTGTTTAAGGCTATAAAAACAGTGACTCAGTGTGAATGCAAGCAAAATAACATGTTTGAAAGTTATTGTTTGTACTAATCCAATAATACAAACTCCAGTGGGGCCACAACTAAAAATACATGCATGAGAATAACTATATATTTACCTTTTTTAGAGAAAGGTGTCTAATAAATTTTAACAGGAACAACAACAATTAATGTATCGCAGAGTGGTAGGTGGCAGTGTTGCAACCGAAACTCTCCCCATGACCTGAGTTCGATCCCAGTGGAAGCTGAGTCTCGAGTAGCTGACTCAGGTCGACTCAGCCCTCCATCCTTCTGAGGTCAGTAAAATGAGTACCCAGCTTGCTGGGGGAAAGGTAGGCACGACTGGGGAAGGCAATGGCAAACCACCCTGCGACAGTCTGCCATGAAAACGCGAGCGTAAGCAGGTGTCCCTCTAGGGGTCAGTAATGACCCGGTGCTTGCACAGGAGGAACCTTACCTTTCCTTTCCTTTCCTTTCCTTTCCTTTCCTTTCCTTTCCTTTCCTTTCCTTTCCTTTCCTAGGACTACAAACCTCCATGTTGCATTGCAAGTGAGAGAGAAATGAATGCACAAAAACATCTGAGGAACTGAAATAAATAATTGAATGAATGGAAATGCAGTTGTAACAGGGCAAAATTCAAAATGGCTATTGGATGTACAGTATATCTATGGCTTGGAGCTAGGAAACTAGAACAGGAAATGTTACAGGAATTACTTCTGTGGGTTTTGCATGTACCTAATACAGACACATCCTGAAAGTTGAGTGTGGATGATGGCAGCCATTACATCATTTGCAACTTGAATACTGCTAAGCCACAAAGGGGTCCCCCCACTTTCCCCCTGAAAAATACTGAGGCAGAATGTACCTTCTAAGGAATAAATTTGGTGAAATATAAAGAAAATGCTGCTGCCTTTGATGTTAGCATAGCAGTAAAATTTCTCAGGTTCAGCCTCTGAAGAATATGTTCTAGCTTGGGTAATCTTTTAATGTTCAGCTATTGAACAGAAAAAGAAAAATGCAGATTACAGACTTGCTAATATGATAGTAACACAGATAAATTTATCTCTTGTTAGACTGACTCTATCAATGCAAAGGAACAAGGTTAATCAGAGATATCCTTTTGTGGGATTCAAATGTATCCTACTCACAGGTAAAATATATTACCTATATATCTAAAAAGCACAAGAGAACATGTCCTTTGGTTTTTACTATTCCTTTCCCACCACCCGTACCCCATACCTTCCAACATTTCACAAAACAAGTTTCATATCAAGGATCACTTTGTGATTCCAGCTTTTACACATTGGTGAAGGCTTTTCACTGCCCGGCTGGATGCAGCAGTAATTTATTCTGCGATAGTCTGTCCTCCACTGATTTATTGGACAAGGGATGGGGGGTTCTTTTGGTTAAAGACAGACTAGAAAAACACACATGTTCTCCAGAGGGCAGAACTAAACCAACAGGTGGAAATTGCGGGAGAGCAGACTTCAGGTAAACGTTAGGAGAATCTTCCTATAACACAGTGTTCTTCTCTGCAAGGCCTGAGGGCAACTGATGGCTTCTGATCACCTCAGTTGTGGCTTTTCTTCTCCCTCATTCACCCTCTTTTTGCAGAAGCTGCTCACACTTAGCACAGCAGGGGCTCTTTTTTGCATTTTTGTTTGCTTTAGCAGTGGGCCAGCTACCGTGAAATGGGCAGCTAAAAGATGTTTCAAGATTGGGGAGAAGGGATTATGGGTTTTATAAAATCCATTTCGTCTGCATTTCAAGGATTGTCAGGTGCCTTTTGTTCCATCGTCTGCCCATTGATGGAATCGGGGTTTTCTCAATTTCCTGAATTGGTACAAATCCGACCTTGCGCAAATTTCCACTTGCAAAAATGTGGACATGCCTGCCAAAATTCTCCATCTCCTCCCCAAATGTGCAAATCCCCCCCCCCCCATACACATTTTCATCCTTTAGCCTATGGGGGAAATGCACATTTTTGGCTGGTGTTTTCTTATTTGACATATTTTTCTATGACTAAATTTGCATAAAATTCTAGGAAGTAAAAAAAGAAACAAAACAAAAACAGTTTGCAAGTCTGCAGAAATTGTGTGCCTCAGGAAAAGCTGTTCTGCTGCGGAATCTCCTAGGATACTCTTATTGGGTAGGCGTTTTTCTATGGGAGAACTCCATTGCAAAATTTGGAGAGGTGCAAATTTGGAAGGATAACTGAGTTTCAGTTCGCATGTTAGTTTGGAAGATAAGTAAAAGGTAGGCATTACAGTGCAAACAAATATCCCCATCCCTCGTAACAGTACACCCTGTTCTCCAGTGGAACAGACAGCCTGGAGAGATGGCGGGCTTCACTTCACAAAGGTATTTAAGGAGAGGCTGGTCAGCCATCTGTCTGGGATGCTGTACTTTATCCTGCATTGCAGATCCTGCTTTGAGCAAGGGAAGGGAAGTTGCAGGCATCTGGCTGGGGCTTGAGGCCTGGCGAGAAATCACCAGCTTGGCCACCCGGACGCCAGTCTGCCTATCCTTGCACTTGCCCAACTCAGCGCATGAGTTCATTCATTATATGAATCAGACTCTAAACTCATTTTGTTGGAGATAAGGGGATTTATTTGAAAATTTAAATAAGGGGATTTATTTGAAAATGTCATGGGATTCTCCACAAACCCAAGAGATTTGGAAGGCATTTCATAGATGGAGGGAGCAATCCTATCGCTGCTAGACAGTGGCTAGACAGCCTTAGGATATCTGGTTTTCTGGGAACTGACCTTGGAGCCCACGCTTTGAGGTCAGTTCCTGGAGAACCGACCTCCCCTCTCTTCTGCGCTGCCTTGGAGGCAGCATGGAACATCCCTGTCCTCTGCACTCACAAGAGGAGCACAGAACAGCCGAAAAGGGGCATCCCAGGGGGTGTTCCAGGGCAGGGAGGGCGAAAATGCCTGTAAGACACATCCAATGTGTCGTACAGCAGCCTCCTCCCCTTCTCAGCCTTCCTGCGGCTAGACAGCCACAATCAGCTGTCTAGCCAAAAATGCAGGGCAGGAGAAGTGTGGAGGGAATGATCCCCCCCATGCTTCTCCTGCCCTGCATTGGATAGGTGGTCGCCTCCGAGTTTGGAGGAGGCCGCCTATCAAAATAGGATTGCACCTTAATTAATTTATTTATCACATTTCTATGCCACCTAATAGCTGAAGCTCTCTGGGTGGTTCTCAACAACAAAAACCACAAAATATATAATAAAATCTAATATAAAATGTAAACCTTTAAAACTACAGTATAAAAGTACAAACTGAAATAAAACCTAGCAGCAATGCACTAAGGATGTCAGAGAATTTCGCCACGAATCTCGGGGAGGCCGAATGCCAGCACATTCGGCCCCCCGAAATCGGTGGTGAAACGGTCTGCCCCCCCGCCCCCCCCCGGGACGGGACTTATCTTGGGCGAATCTCCCTGGCAGCGGCGGCTCCGGCGGTGGTTCAGCAGTGGTTCGGCAGCGGCTGCGGCAGCCGGTCTTCTGACCGGCTGCCGCCGCCACCATTTCCATGTTTAAAAAAAACAAACAAAAACGTGATAGGCTACGTAAAGATTTACGTAGCCTATCACGGCTAGATTTTTAAAAAATAATGTGATAGGCTATGTAAATGTTTACGTAGCCTATCACGGCTGAGTTAAAAAAAACAAAAAAACCCGCGCGTACGCAAATGGCGGTGCCCATGGGTGCCGCCATTTGCGTTCCTTATTTTGGCACATCTAGTCTACGTAAACATTTATGTAGACAATGGCGAAAATAAGGGGAATGCAAATAGCATAGCATCTACGTAAACATTTACGTAGCCTATCACAGCTGACTGCAGGGATGCAAACGGCGGCGGCTACGGCCGCCGCCATTTGCAGACCCGGCCGGCCAGGATTCGCAGCGGGAGGGATGGGGTGCCTCCCCTCCAGCCAGAATTTTTTTGGGGGAGGGACGGGGTGCCTCCCCCCCAGCTAGAATTTTGGGGGGAGGGACGGAGCGCCTCCCCCCCCCACAAATCAAATTTCGTAAAAGGTAAGTGACTTTCGTACATCCCTACAATGCACTAGGGGTGGACGAAAGTCACTTACCTTTTCTCGCAGCTTGTTCGCGGTGGGGGGGAGCACTTCGCTGCTCCCCCCGCGAAGTTCAGGCCGGGGGGGGAGGCTTCCCGCCTCGCCCGGCCAAAATTCAGGCCGGGGGGGGGAGGCTTCCCGCCTCGCCCGGCCGAAATTCAGGCCGGGGAGGAGGCTTCCCGCCTCGCCCGGCCGCGAACACGAAAGTAAAAAAAAACACAAAACAACGTCCCCTGATAGGCTACGTGACGATTCACGTAGCCTATCATGGCTAGATCTGGAAAGTCAGCCGTGATAGGCTACGTGAATCGTCACGTAGCCTATCACGGGTGACTTTAAAAAAAAAAAAGCGCGTACGCGAATTCGCGTTCCTTATTTAGTGGCTGTAGTCTACGTAAATGTTTACGTAGACTACGGCGAAAATAAGGGCAACGCAAATAGCGTTGCCCTTATTTTCGCCGTAGTCTACGTAAACATTTACGTAGACTACAGCGACCAAATCAGGAACGGGAATGGCGGCTCCCTATGGGGGCCGCCATTATCCGTACACACTTTTTTTTTTTTAAAGTCACCCGTGATAGGCTACGTGACGATTCACGTAGCCTATCACGGCTGACTTTGCAAATCTAGCCGTGATAGGCTACGTGAATCGTCACGTAGCCTATCAGGGGACGGTTTTTTTTTTTTTTTCATTGCAATGGCGTGGGCGGCAGCCGGTCGAAAGACCAGCTGCCGCTCCCGCCCCGCTCGAACACCGGACGAACCGCCGGCCGGACCAGTCACCGGGAGGGACATTCGGTGAAGGTAAGTCCCGTCCCGGGGGGGGTGCGGGGTGCGGGGGGGTGCGGAGGATTTCTCCCCGAAACCTGTTCGGGGGGCCGAACACGTTGGCGCTCGGCCCCCTGAAGTCTCGGGGAGAAATTCTCCGCCATCCCTACAATGCACAGATTTAAAATACAGTAATGGATTTGGACTCAATGGTCTTATAGCCCCTTCCAACCCTACTATTCGGTGATTCTATGAAAACAACAGAGACTAGATCCAAATCTCCCCAGCTCCTTGAAAGCACAAAAAGGAGACATGGCATTAAAGTATTCTACAGCAACAACCACCCCTAGGTTAGTTTAATGCTGGACCTGATGGAAAACAGCAGCAGTTCCTGGAACACACCATGGTTACAAAATTAAATAGTATTTTTGTTTTTACTCCTCTCCCTCCCACTGCCCAAAGGCGCCCACATTTACATATTCAATAGAATATATATATATAAAAGTGAAATGCAAACTTTGCTGGATGCTGGATGTTTAAAATTATATATTAGCATTATAAATATGGTAGTGAACTCATGGAACAAGAAGTGAAACCCTCTGTAGCTATCGGTTTATTATCATTGCATCCTGGTGTCAAGAAACGATTGAAATATAAGGAACTGTTGTCACTTGTTTGGTCTGTAGCAAGACTAGAAATTATGGCTAATTAGAAGACACTCAAGGAACCATCAATTGCAGCCTGGAAGCTCAAGTTGTGGGGCTTCTCTTTCATGGAGAAACTAACAAAGCAGCCAGATCCCAATATGTTATTAAAACTTTGAAATCTAGCTGAGCAGCTGTGCAGTAAGCTGTGAACTCAACTGCATGATGCTTTAGGGTTCATGCACATGCATGTACTTTCCTGTACACTAGAGTACAGTATGATATTGGCTGGATGCTGGACTTCTGGACCCCTGGGGAGGGTGTTGTTCAGTTGAACCCTGAAAAATGGCAATGCTAGCAACTCACACAAATTAGTCTTGTTTTCAACAAGGCATCTCTAAAAAGGCAAGAGTGGGGATCCAATAGGGTGAGATATGTCACTGGAACAAGTACCAAAAAAGGCAGTGCTCCAAATAAGTAGAGCAAGCTTGAGCGTATGTATTTACAGCAGTGCTGGCACCAGGTTTTGGAAGGCCAAAGGAGTCAAGACCCTCTCAATGCCCTCCCTCCCTGAACAAGTCCACCTTCTCACCACCACTGTCGCCAGCGGCTCTTGCTCCCCCTCCTCTTTCTCACCGTTGCTACCACTTGCTTGCTTGACAGGCAGAGAGCCGGTGAGCAAGCAGGCAGAGGCATCCACTGACTGTTCTCACCGCAGTGTTGTTGGGCCAGAGCAAGAGGCAGGTGAACGAGCAGGTTGCAGTGGCAAAGAGGAGAAGCAGGTCCAAGGGGCTCTTGCCAGTGGGGCCCTGCTGTTGTGTGGGCTCCCGGCAGGCGCCCAGCCATGCCTACCCTTGACGCCAGCCCTGACGTACACTACTGGATGTTTGATTTTGCTTACGGTATAATAAGAGCTTATGAAAGATGAAGTAGTTGAGATACACTGGGGAAGTTGTGGGAGTCCGAGACAGGGGTGAAGTCTGGGGGATGCCCGGCCCCCGCTCAGCCTCCTGGACCCTGTTCGCCAAGCTGCTGCGTGCTTACTGGACCTGTTCACCGAGTGCCGCGTGATCTGCGAGTGGTGCGGGGCTGCCTGTCCCCTCAGTGAGCTGCCATTTTTGTGTACAAATGGTGGCTCACTAAGGGGACGGGTGGCCTTGCAGTGCTCACTGAGCACTTGCCGGGCCATCCAGCAGCTTGCGTGGCACAGCAAGCAGGGATGGGCGGTGGCGGCGGTTCAGTGAGTGTCCAGTGAGAGTGGACAGAGGTGGGTCTGTCCATCCCTAAGATTAACAGCTTAATCCTGATTTTGTTTTTGTCCTGGAAAATTGTTTGTTTGTTTATTTAATAGTATGATGCTGAAATCTCTCCTCTAACTTCCTGAATGTTTTCTTGTTCCATAAAAGAGACTTCTGTCTTTCTGCCTCACTGTCAGGGCACTTCAGAATTCTTTCCTGTTTTTTTTGGTGATGCTTTTGAGATCCCCTTATTGTGTGGTGGTCGAGGGAGCTGTGTGTGTTTTATCTGTCTGTTGCTTGTCTTTCTTCTCTATTGCTCTGCAGCCTCTCTGGCAGCCTGCATTGCATGATCTGGAAAATCCCTATGGGAGGAGTTACCCCATGGCGTCTTCCTGTAGGCTTAAATTGAGGTGTGGGAAGCCAAAGGGCTGCAGACTGCTGGAGGGATGATTGTACGATGAAAGAGTGTGTGTGCGCACACACACACACCCAGAACCTTTGGCTACCTCTTAACTAAGGTAAGCCATCTCCATAACAGAGCCTCTCATAAGGTAAGCACAAAAAACCTACATACCATCCACAAGAATTCCTCCAAAATGTTCTTCTCCCTTGAATTTAGTGTTGAAAGCAAGTTATTTTCTAGCAGATTGAATGAGAATGGTCAGGAAAAAGATTCAGAGTAAACAACTAAGTAAAGGGAGGGACATGAGAGCAAGGGCAAACAGTGAAAGAACATACAGTTGTGTTTTCAGTTACACTTGTTTAGGCTTAGTTAGAGGGTAAAGCCCTCGAACCCAATGGAAACAATTACCTAGGGAGGTGATGGGCTCTCCCACACTGGAGGCATTCAAGATGAAGCTGGACAGCCATCTGTCAGGGCTGCTCTGACTTAGATTCCTGCATTGAGCAGGGGGTTGGACTCGATGGTCTTATAGGCCCCTTCCGACCCTACTATTCTATGATTCTATGAAAGCTGGGATCCTACAGCCCATCAGCCAGCCTCTGATGTCCTGTAAGATTCCATGGAAGTGGTGTTCCAACAGCAAGGTGGCATTTACCCTCCTGGAACAGTCCGTGGGAGCTTCTGCTATAACAGTGGAAAGTGCTACTGACTTAGATAGTACCACCGGTGGTGTTTCTGTGGTGGTAAAAAGTTTAAAAAGTGGCATGTTGGAGACAGAACAGGGGAGGCTTTGGATCTGCCAAAATCTCTTTGTTTCCCCAACATACCCCTAGAAAGGGTGAAAAAGTACACCCTTTCTAGGTAGCATTGTTGTTTTCCTTCTCTTTAGTGTCACTGGGAGGGAAAATTTAAAAGGAGACTGAACAGGGAATGAGAAATCTACTCCAAAATCTACCCATCACACACCTTCTGCCCTGGCTGGTATAAGGTGGCAGGCCTTCGGAATTGGTGGCTCCTCTGCCAAGGAGTCTCCCCCTCCTTACCACCTTAGGATTGCTTTGTAGGTTACAGCAGGCTGTGGGAACTAGGAGATTGAGCTTCACGGCTGCTTCCAAACTTCACTTAAACGGAAAATTGTAGTGAATTTAGAGGGCTTTTAAAAGTACCTGTTCAGAATTCAGCACATGATTTTACCCATGAAAAGCTCCATATCCCATTAGCAATCTTCTGAGGCATGGGTCCTCCTGAGAGTTTGTTTCTGCAAAAAATATTTCTATCTGATACATACAAAGCACATTTTATGAGGGCGATTTCATCCTATTAAGCACATTGAGGATTAAGTAATGTATGTTTCTGAAAATCTGTTAGCATATTAATTACAATGTGCAGTGGCAGGTTGAACTGGTGACAGATATGATTGCTCACATGAATAAAGGTTTCCAAGAAAAGTTATGACTTAAGGTGCAATCCTATGCATTTTAGACAGAAACAAAAGTCCTACAACTCCCAGCACATGCTGGGAGTTGTAGGACTTTTTTTTCTGTCTAAAATGCATAGGATTTTGCTCTTAGTCCCACAGATTCGAAGGAGTTTTGCTGTTCAGGATATTATCTTGCACTGGGATTAGATATAGAGCAAAAAAAAAAAGAGTCTCCTTTTTTCGCTTTCCAAAATAGTGCAATTGTGTGCCCAATGACCCAGTTTACACATGCACACAAATCTCATCTGTGGAAAATCTGTATGCTCTATATGCAACACAAATTTTTAGGTATGCAATTTGAGAAGCCGGCATGAACAGTGTATTTTTTTCAATGCAATCTATTGCAATGGAATAGATTGCATTGAAAAAAATACACTGTTCATGCCGGCTTCTCAAAATGCTGACTTAGTCAATGCTGGCTATTTCTAAGTCATTTCAGGTGCAATCCTATGCAGGTTTAGACAGAGAACAGGACTACAACTCCCAGCATGCCCTAGCCAGCATAGCTGGCTAGGGCATGCTGGGGATTGTAGGCCTGTTCTCTGTCTAAACCTGCATAGGATTGCACCCTTAAGAGTCAAAGCAAGACCCTTAAGTGTTGCTATTCAGCACACAGCACCCTTCACATATAGCTGCAGCCTGTGGTATGAACCCACAGGGTCACACAAGGGAATGATGCAACCACATGGGCAATGGCAATCACATGCAAAACACACATAATTATTCCCTTCCATATGGTCGGGTCATCACATGCAGGCCAGAGCCAGATGTCTGGCTAGTGCTTTGGACAAATCTCTGTATGAGGACATAAGAAGAGCCATCCTGGATCAGACCAAGGGTCCATCTCATCCAGCATCTGTTCATACAGTGGCCAACCAGCTGCCCATGGGAAACCCCCAAGTTAGGACATGGGTGCAATAGCACTGTCCTGGTTGTATTCCCTAGCAACTGGTGCCCATAGGTGTTCTGCCACTGATACTGGAGGTAGCATATGGCCAGTAGGACCAGTAGCCATCAGTGGCCTTATCCTCCATGAATTTGTCCAATCCCCTTTTAAAGCTGTACAAGTTGGTGGTCACCACTACATCTTGTGGCAGTGAAGTTTAACAATGCAGTTTGAAGAAGTACTTCCTCCTGTTATCTGTCCTGATTCTTCCAATGATCAGCTTCATGGGATGTCTCCGGGTTCTAATATTATGAGAGAGGGAGAAAAACTTCTTCCTATCCACTTTCTCCACACCATGCATAATTTTGTACACCTCTATCATGTCTCCCCTTACTCACTATTTTTTCTAAGCTAAACAGTCCCAGGCGTTGTAACCTTTCCTCATAGGGGAGGTGTTCCAGCCCCTTGATCAATTTAGATACCCTTTTCTGCACCTCGTGTGGCACAGAGTGGTAGGTGGCAGTATTGCAACCGAAACTCTCCCCACGACCTGAGTTTGATCCCAGCGGAAGATGGGTCTCAGGTCAGGTAGCCGGCTCAGGCCAACTCAGCCTTCCATCCTTCCGAGGTCGTTAAAATGAGTACCCAGCTTGCTGGGGGAAAGGTAGTCACGACTGGGGAAGGCACTGGCAAACCACCCCACTATAGTCTGCCAGGAAAACACCAGCACAAGCGGCGTCCCTCTAGGGGTCAGTGATGTAGGGATGTATGAAAGGCACTTACCTTTCCGTGGATTATGTTGATGGTGGGGGGGGAGGCGTTCTGTCCATCCCCCCGGAATCCTCGACGGGGGGAGAGGCGATCCGTTCCTCCCCCCCGGAATCCTCCATGGCCGGCTGTGCTCCGCGGCAGCTCCGCGGAGCAGCCGGCCAGGCCCAGGCCAGAGCCGTCCGCAGCCGGATTTCCGGCCGCGGAGGGCTCTGGGTAAAAAACAAAACAAAAAAAAACGCGTACACAAATGGCAGTGGCTATGTCCACCGCCATTTGCGTGCTTATTTTTGGCCGTCTTAGTCTACATAAATATTTACGTAGACTATGATGGCGAAAATAAAGGGGAATGCAAATAGCGTAGCGGGCACTATTTGCGTCCCTTTTTGATTCGCCATTTTATCCTACGTAAATATTTATGTAGGCTAAAACGGCGAATCAAAAAGGGATGCAAATAGCACCCGCTACGCTATTTGCGTTCCCCTTATTTTCGCCATCTTAGTCTACATAAATATTTATGTAGACTAAGATGGCCAAAAGTAAGGAACACAAATGGCGGCGGCGGCCGTAGCCGCCGCCATTTGCATACACGTTTTTTTTTTTTTTTAACCCAGCCATGATAGGGTATGTAAAGATTTACGTAGCCTATCACATATTGTAAAAAAAAAAACCCTGACAAGACTGCAAATGGTGGCGGTGGAAGCCAGTTGGAAGACCAGCTGCCGCCGCCGCCAAAGCCGCCGCCAGAATCCTCGACAGGGGGTGAGGCAATCCGGTCCTCCCCCCCGGAATCCTCGATGGCTGGCTGTGCTCCGCCGCAGCTCCGCGGAGCAGCCGGCCAGGCCAGGGCCATCCGCAGCTGGATTTCTGGCCATGGTGGCTGCTGGGTTAAAAAAAAAAAATGGCATATGCAAATGGCGGCTATGGCTGCCGCCATTTGCGTTCCTTATTTTTCGCTGCCTTAGTCTACGTAAATATTTACGTAGACTATTATGGCAAAAATAAAGGGGAATGCAAATAGCGTAGTGGGTGCTATTTGTGTCCCTTTTTGATTTGCCGTAATTGTCTACATAAATATTTATGTAGACTAAGATGGTGAAAAATAAGGAACGCAAGTGGCGGCGGCCATAGCTGCCGCCATTTGCGTATGCCGTTTTTTTTTTTAACCGGGATGTGATAGGCTACGTAAGTCTTTACGTAGCCTATCATGTCTCTGTAAAAAAACAAACAAAACCCAAACAACCAGGCTACAAATGGCAGCGGCGGCAGCCGGTTGGAAGACCAGCCGCTGAAGCCACTGCTGCCAAAGCCGCTGCCGGAGCTGCCGCCGCCTGGAACATCTGCCCCAGGTAAGTCTCGTCCTGGGGGGGATCCACGGGGGGGCGGGGGGTGGCAGGCCGTTCCGCCACAGATTTCGGGGGGCCGAATGCACTGGCATTCGGCCTCACCGAGATCCGTGGTGGAATTCTCTGCCCTCCCTACAGTAATGACCTGGTGCTTTCACAGGAACCTTTCCTTTTTTCCCCTTTCTGCACCTTTCCAACTCTACAATATCCTTTTTAGGTGCAATGACCAGAACTGTAGACAGTATTCCAAATGTGGCTGCACCATAGATTTGTGTAAGGGCAGATTATATATATATATATATATATATATATATATATATATATAATCCTTTCCTAATTATGCCTAACATGGAATTTGCCTTTTTTCACAGTGGCTGCACACTGGGTTGGCACTTTCATCCAGCTGTCTACCACAATCCCAAGATCTCTTTCTTGGTCAGTCACTGCTAGCTCAGATCACATCAGCATATATGTGAAGTTGGTTCATCTGTGTCAAGCAAAAAGGGCAGAGAGAGACTGAAGAATGAGGAGGCATGCTGGCGACATCATGACAGCTCCCGCTCTGTGTACAACCACTCCCTTCATCAAGTACTAATGCGATGTTCCCCTGAGCACTGGTACAATTTTCTACAAGCAAGTGCTGGACTACAAGATTGTTCAGGTGTTCAAGAGGAAAGTACTCTTGCCAATACTACAATCCAAGGGAAGGGGGGAAATTGCAGGCAGTTTAAGAGGCTAGTGGGGACAGGATGCCACTGTAGCTTTTGCAGCACAACCCTTTCTTCTTCATTCTTCAGTTTCATTCATTCATGTTTATCCCACTTCTCAGTCACAAAAATTGGTCCCCAAGGCAGTTAAGATTGCCAGTATAATAAAAGTTACAATTAAAATAAACATTAATGCTTTCAAATAATATTTAAAGGAAAAATGCAAACAGCAGCAGCATGAATAGTCAACTGCACTTATCAGTTGTGTTCATCCTGTCTTCTATACTGAGAACTTTGCAAAATAAATGAAATCCTTATTGAAAGCAGCGTAAAAGTGGACAGCCAAGCAAATGTGGAGGGAATCTGGAACACATAACTCATAAAAGATGAAGCACTCTGCAATGGAGGTAACGTTCACAGTCTGATCCTATGCATGTTTACTCACATGTAGATCCCATTAAGATCAGTGGGACTTGCTTGCAAGTAGGTGTGCATGGGACTGTGACCATACAGGAAGTTTTAACTTGATGGAAGGGATCAACCCTTTTAGAGGAATACGCTGTGCTTACATTTCCACTGTATTAGCTGTCTACAAGCAAAGATTGTTGGCTGCTTCAAAGGACCACTTACAAGTCTTCATTAATTAATGTTTGTGCAATGCTTTGGAATGAAGTGGAGGGCTGTATAAATGCTAAAGATTGTTATTACTTTTCCAGTATTGGATACTGTATCATCTCTCCCTGCTGTTAATAATTGGCACCACGCATGCTTGTAGGTTTCCTGACTCACTCACAGCTACTACTGTGGCTTTGACTGATGGAAGCTAATATGAAACAAAGCATAGGAAAAAGGTAATCCCCTGTCCTCCTACTCCTAAAAATATCTTCTTTTTCAAATAATCCTAACCATAGTGACAGCCTGACACAGACAGAGGGGAAAATATCCCCCCAGCACACACACACACACACACCAGTGACAGGAGAAATGACAAGCTATGCTGTGGTTCTGCAAAGTTTCATGGAATTTTCCCTTTCCCATATCTGGTTGAGATTCTCATCTGCTCCTCTGTTTATTTCTCCCTATTATCCTGTGTTATATCACAGCAGGTTTTGTCTTTGAGAGCTGCAGACAGAATAAGACAGATGTACCAAATGCAAAGATGTGGAGGGACTGGTTTCCATAGTGACTGTAAGCCTGTAAAGCCACAAAGAATCCTGGTTCCTGGGCCTGGTTATAGTTTAGAAGTAAGCATGACACACGGGGATGATTGCCGCCTAAAATGCTCATTACCTTCAAGCCTCACAGCACTTTCCCCTGACTTACCATTTAGGTGGAAAAAATTAGTGTTGAGCTGAAACAGGTTGCATTTTTCATACATGTTTGTGGCCCCGTGAAATGATACCCTGCTTTGGAGTTTTTCATCTCCATTGTGAAAGTGGGCAATTGGCATGGGGGGGAACATGTGACTATGCCATTGAGGCAGCTGGACTGGTTCTCTTCCTCTCCAGCTTTGATCCAGTCACATCTAGTTGACTAGCTAGTTTGGGTAGAATGTAGAGGAGGATGTGTATCTCAAGGCACAACTCCATCCATTTTCTGCACCAAATAGCAGAAATATGTATCCATGACTATAGCTGGGTCTTGCTGTGCAGTGCTGGCAGATAATGAAACCAAGGAGTGTTGGTTCACTTCCCTCTTTCCGTTCCATGCAGAGTGAGGGCAATGTCAAGGCTTTGTTTACCCTTAGTGATGTTGTCACCTCATCAGATCTGATTGGTTACATCATACCATGATATCATTATGTTTACTATGTAACTCCTGATTGGTTGGGATCATGCAATGAAGCCCTTTCTAATAATAATAATAATAATAATAACAACAATAATGGTGATGATGATGATGATGCCAATGCAGCACAGCAGGTGGGGAACAATTATTATGATCAGATATGAAAAATGCACGCATGCCCTCTGAAGCGGCCCTTCCATACACACACACTAGTAGAAATGAAAACATTTACACTGAAAATCAAGTGTCATGTTGGTGCAGCAACAATTGCACCCATCAAATTTTCATGTTGTTTGTTCCTGACAGAACACAGAAAAGTCATAAGCTAACTAACAAAATTAATTAAGTAAATTAGGGCATGCAATGGCCTGCCTTTGCATCATCTGTCATTTTGGAGTTGAGGTTCTCAGACTGGTTAATTTTAAACAGCTACAAGCAGCAGCCTCTATCATGCATGCACTGCTTGCATATGATTCACACAGTCCTTTGGGTGCAGTGGCACATAGGGTATGGGATATGCAATACTCTTTGAACTGGGCATACTCAAAGTTAGAAATTTCTGCTTGGAGAACTGTGCCTCTTTAGGCTTGTTGTTGACAAAGCACTTGCTAAAACTCTGTAATGATAGTTATCAACAAAGCAATTCTTTACTGGCCCAGTGCACAGTCTGATACTGAAGGCACATGACACAGTTTTACTGCTGAATCTGAAATAGGGAAATGCGTGACTCAGCAAAAAAACAAAATACAAGCTTGGTGAGATTCTGCAAATCCCACCTTGAAGATGATTTTGTTTCCATATCAGATTGCAAGTTTTTTTTTTCTTTTTGCAAAAAAAAAAAAAAGTGCATACCATGTACATATTTTTCCAAATGTATACATCAGTTGTGTGCATTTTTGAAATGTGTACGCATTTTCTCCCATTGATTAAAGCATGTTTGTGCACATTTCTCTCTCTCTCAAGTATGGATTTTTCATGCATGGTTTTCAAATGGCCCCATTTTTGAACACATGGATTTTGTTCTGTGAATCGCATCATAAGCTTGGAAATGTATGGACTTTGACCATCAATTCAGTTCTGGGAGTTCCTGGTTCAGTTCAGTTGACCAGTTCAGAACTGGGTAAATTCTGGTGAAAAACAAACTGAAACAAAGTCCTTATACATTCCTAAACTTTTTGGGATGGGAGATCACTTTGCATTCTTATTCGGTAGATATCATTGATGTACTTGGTACTTTTCATAATAACACTAAGAAAAAAGAGGTCCCTGCCCCAAAGGGGTAGCAAATGATGAGGAGACATTAGAGGGAGAGAGGAAGTCAGGGGAGGAAAAAATGGGAAGCTTAAGGAGGAAAAATATGCATGAATGTCATTATAAATATTTAGCCTAAAGGTGAAGCTAGACATACATTCTAAAGTAGAGGTGGGGATCTTCCAACCTGTGGACCAATTTGGCTCACTAGACTGGCCCATCTGGCCTGTGGGGCTTCAGCCAGGGACCTTCCTCTTCCCTACCCACCCCCTCCTAAGGGCTAGTAGGGAAAGGAATCCCCCATGTTATTTCTGATCACTGAACAGAGATAACAGTGCTGATTCCCATGTGTGCTGCTCACCCTCCCAATTGGGAGAAGTGCAACACTCTCTTGGACCTCCTGGCTCTTGTTCCTGATTATAATGCTTTTCTTTTCATTTGAATGGGGAAAATGCATGTTTTGGGGCATGTTTTTTAGAAGTGCACCCAAGTGCATACTTTCCCCCCATTGACTACTGGCACAATCCTATCTAGATAGGCGTCTGCCTCCAAACTCAGAGGTCACCGTCTATCCAAAGCAAGGCAGGAGAAGCCCAGGAGGGATCGTACCCTCCGAGCCTCTCCTGCTCTGCTTTTTCTGCTAGACAGCCATTTTCGGCTGTCTAGCTGCGGGGGGGGGGGCGAGCGGGAGAGGAGGCTGTTGTAAAACACATAGGATGCATCGAACAGGCAGATCTGCTCTCCCCACCCCAGGATGCCCCCAGCCCCGCCCCTTTTCAGCCGCTCCATGCTCTCTTCTGAGTGCGGAGGACGGGGTTTCTCCACGCTGCCTCCGAGGCAGTGCAGATGTGGGGGGAGGTCGGTTTTCTGGCACCTGACCTTGGAGTGCGGGCTCCGGGGTCAGTGCCCGAAAAGCAGCATATCCTGTGGCCGTCTAGCTGCTGTCCAGCGGCCATATGATTGCTCCCTCCAGCGTATTTATTTATTTGTTTTTGGGAAAAAAATCACATTTTTGAAGTGCAGATTTTTCTAAAGTATACATTTTGCAACATCGCAAGCTCAGGAATGTGCAAGCTTTTCTCAAAATGTATGCTCTCATTTGTGTTCAGGGTTGCGAACAAGGGAAAATTCTGGTTAAAAACAAATCACAACAAAATCCTCATTGGTGGCAGATCTGGCTTTGTTGTCTGTGGGCTTTGCCTACACCATCAGCCATCGTTCATGGCTAAGGAGTGGCCACATGTTACCTCTGCTGTGTGGAAGTGGGCCTTTGTTGCTGCCTGTTATCCCTTCCATAAGGTATGGCCTTTTTTTTTTCCTGCTTAGGGAAGGTGGTGTGTGCATCTGTGGAGTGGGGGACCTGGCAGTGAAAAGAGTAAGCCATGCTAACTAATTGAACATTTCAAGCATTCCTATCCAATACTTGAAAAGCTCAACTGATGGGGTGGGGGCAGGGGGCAAGCCATACCTATAATCAAAATACAAACACACATACAAATATAATTCTCCATGAATGGATAGATTTTTAAGAATGATGTTCGTTCCTCACCTGATTTGCAAGTTCAACATAATTTTATCGGTCCTTAATTGTACCATAGGGTGGTTGTCTCACAACCAACAGTAATCATCTTTCATCTGGTGCCATGAAAATTGAACCTTGGTCAGTTCACAAAGGCTGGGTGAAACTGGAGCCATCAATGGGTTTGATGACCCTTGTGATTTGATTGTGAGTGACTCATGATTGATATCTTTGAGTTCAAGATGTCTTCACTTTTTTTTTTAAAAAAAATCTCATTCCAAAACAACCCCTGTCCCCACAACTGAGGCCTATGGTTATGTGCATAGATCATTTTCACTGTGAACTTCATAGAATCATAGAATCATAGAATAGTAGGGTTGGAAGGGGCCTACAAGGCCATCAAGTCCAACCCCCTGCTCAATGCAGGAATCCAAGTCCTCTCCTGACAAATGGCTGTCCAGCCTCATCTTGAAGGCCTCCAGTGTGGGAGAGCCCACCACCTCCCCAGGTAATTGGTTCCATTGTCGTATTGCTCTTATAGTCAGGAAGTTTCTCCTGATGTTCGGCCGGAATCTGGCTTCCTGTAACTTGAGTCCATTATTCCGTGTCCTGCACTCTGGGATGATCAAGAAGAGATCCTGGCCTTCCTCTCTGTGACAGCCTTTCAAGTACTTGAAGAATGCTATCATATCTCCCCTCAGTCTTCTCTTCTCAAGGCTAAACATGCCCAGTTCTTTTAGTCTCTCTTCATAGGGCTTTGTTTCCAGTCCCCTGATCATCTTTGTCGCCCTCCTCTGAACCCTCTCCAGTTTGTCTGCATCCTTCTTAAAGTGTGGTGCCCAGAACTGGACACAGTACTCCAGATGAGGCCTAACCAGTGCTGAGTAGAGAGGAACTAGTACTTCCTGGGATTTGGAAGCTATGCTTCTCTGAATGCAACCCAAAATAGCATTTGCCTTTTTTGCAGCCACATCACATTGTTGGCTCATATTCAGCTTGTGATCGACAACAATTCCAAGATCCTTCTCGCTTGTAGTGTGGTTGAGCCACGTATCCCCCATCTTGTAACTGTGCATTTGGTTTCTTTTTCCTAGGTGCAGAAATTGGCATTTATCCTGATTAAATGTTATTCTGTTGTTTTCTGTCCAGCGCTCCAGTCTATCCAGATCACTTTGAATTTTGTTTCTGTCTTCCAAAGTATTAGCTATCCTGTCCAATTTGGTGTCATCTGCAAATCTGATCAGCATTCTCTGCACCTCCTCCTCCAAGTCATTACTAAAAATGTTGAAGAGCACTGTGCCCAGGACTGAGCCCTGCGGTACCCCACTCGTTACCTCTCCCCAGTTTGAGAAGGTCCCATTGATAAGCACTCTTTGAGTCCAATTCTGTAGCCAACTGTGGATCCACCGGATCGTTGTTTCATCTCACCCACTTTGAGCTAGTTTGCTCATCAGGATATCATGGGGCACTTTGTCGAAAGCTTTGCTGAAGTCGAGGTATATGATGTCTACAGCATTCCCGCGGTCTACAAGGGAGGTTACTTGATCAAAAAATGAGATCAGGTTTGTCTGGCAGGACTTGTTTTTGACAAATCCATGTTGGCTTCAAGTAATCACGGCATTGTTGTCAAGGTGCTTCCAGATGGATTCCTTTATGGATTCTGCAACTGAGAAGTAGGTTCTTGCTTAAGAAAGTGCTTGCCACAATGCATTTACAGCACAATCTTATACATATCTCCTCAGACGTAAGTCCCATTAATTTCAGTGAGACTTACTCCCAGGCAAGTTTTATAGAATTACAGGAATAATCATTTTTAAGGTGCTACAAGGCTCCTTGTTCTTCCTCACCTAGTAATTTTTGAACCTAACAGGTAGATGGCATCATACCACTATTTTTAATGCATCAAAGCCATTTTAGGGATTGCTTGATGTTCTTGTAATTGTAGATTGTACTGGTCACATTATCTGATTGAACAGAAGGACTGGCATAACAGGTGACTGTAATATAAAATCTTACTCACTTTTTAAAAAAGATGCTGAAGCATAATGATCTTTAAGGAAATGTATAACAGAAAGGATAGATCCCACAAGAGACTGCTAGTTATCAAAATGCCAGTTCTGTAATCAACAGTAAAAGGGAGTGAAGAAGAACAGTGATCAGGAAACACAGCTGCTCAGTAGTCCACCATATCATGAACCATTTGGTGGTTTGGTCAATCGCTGTCTTGGCTATATTGAAAGCTATGAATCAGAAGAATCAAGAACTGATTAGGAAGGGTTAGGAAAATTCAGCTTGATCAATTTAAAGGCTGTAGATAGAATGCTATGCCATTGTGGTGTTGTCAACTTTTGATTACTTCTTTCTCCCTGTCCCCTGGTTAATTTTGCTGTGCTTTGTCATTGAAGGAGAAGCTTGTTTTGTCCATGTTGCCCCTCAATGGCATTTGCTGAATGCCATTCAGCAATGGCATGGGTGGATGATATTGGGGCTGTTCACACAACATGCTAACCCACACTCAGTGGTTGAGTGTGGGTTGTCGTTGAACTGTGCATGTTGTCTAAACCCAGGACATTTTCTGCAGGAACAGGAAGGCTTGTTAACCATGCAGTGTGTCTTGTTAACTACCCTGAACAACCCAACAGCAAACCATGGGTTCTCAAGGTGGCTTATTCAAGAAAACAAGTCACACTGCATGGTTAACAAGCCACCCTATGGAAAATGTTCTGGGTTCAGACAGCACGCTAACCCACAGTCCAACAGCAACCCACACTCAACCACTGCATGTGGGTTACCATGTTGCATGAACCCAATGTCTCCTCCATTCACACTGTAAATAGCCAGAGAATATCCAGTGACAATTTGACACAGTTTTACTGCTGAAACTAAAATAGGGATATGTGCAACTCAGCAAAACACAAGCTTGTTGAAGTTCTACAAATTCCACCTTGAAGATGGTTTTGTGTCGATATCAGATTGCAAGCTTTTTTCTTTCTTTCTTTTTGCAAAAACATTGTGCATGTTTTGTTGCTTCGGTTTCTTGTGTTTACCTTACTTAGGAGGTGGCTGAGGAGTGAGCGTAAGCCTCCTGTCTTTCATTGTATACTCATCTCCCTTGCAGCCTGTAGCTTCCTTGGCTTCTTGCTCTTCAATTAAAACCCAGGGGAAAACATCATGAGGCAATTCATCCTATAGGCTTTTTCAGATCAGGAAGCACAGGCAGCCTGGAAGGTTCTTCAAGGGAGAAGATATATTGGAAGGATTTTTTTATATATATAAGATAAGTGGCCCCGAGGAAGGAAATTTCTGAGATGCATTGCACAGAATATTTCCCCTCCCCCCAGGCATCTTTTTCTCTTCTGTTTCATGACACATGAGTGCATTTCCCTCTTGCTGTTTCCTTGATAGAAAGAAAAAAAACACTCACAGCACCCCCAGCCACCTCGCAGTGATGAGGTAAGCTCAACAACACCACAAAAATAAATTTTAAACATCCTGAGAATGAGGTAGAACAATGGAAGTCTCTCTAATGGGGGAAGAAAACTTTCAGGAAATTAGAGGACAGATCATTTTGGGCTCCTTCACACTGGGCTTTTATCCTGCGATTGAGACTGCTCTTTCATGGAAGTTTGTGGGCTCCTTACATGACGCAGCGATCACCCAAGGTGTCTCCTGCACTAAATGCCCTTTGTTCCATTTTTAAATAGATTGCAGATAATGAGTTATCAAATTACCCCATTGTTTTCCTCTCGAGTTCCCTCCGTGAAAAGAGGAAAAGAGGCAAGAAGGGGAGAGAGATCAATGAAACGTAATGGAAGACTCAGATATGGGGAGAATGAGGGGGAAGGGGGTAGGGGAAAAGGAAGCATGTGAAAAAGGGAGTCATCATGATCTTGCATTTGAAATGGGAGTGGAACGCTCTGTTTCAAATGCAGGTTGTTTTTTTTTTTTTTAGGCTGGTGTAGAGATGCCCTTTGGCACAGCACTGCCTCCACCTCTTTCCCTGGAACTGGACACAACACTGTCCCCTTCACACCTGCATTGTGGGGGAAGCGAAACAGGGGCCAGGCTGCCAACACAGTGGATGCTGTTGCCACTTAGGGTGGCAGTGCAAAAGCCCCACAACCCTTAGGAAAAAAGAAGAAAGAAGCTGTGTGACACCCCCTGTCAATGGTGATCCTGTTAGATAAAAACTTCTTGCTTCTGGTTGAAAGAAAGGATGCCAGGCAGGCAGCAGTGGATCCAACACTATTTTATTAGACGTTTTGCAAAACGGGTGCAGAGCAGTCTGGACCCCAAGCTAAGCATGCACAAATCTTTTATACCCCGCCCCCCTTTACAATTTTCTGTTAGCCACAAGTCATGTCAACTGACTGAGCCGTTAGCTGACTCATTAGAGCATGACTGTGTCAACATGTTTATTTCTGATTATGCTTATGTGACTGTCTCGCTAGACTTCCCCTTTTTCTAACAATTCCCTCCTTTAAGTCTTTACTCATGTCTTAAAGCGGAGTTCCTTTGTCTGTGCAGTAAAGCAAAAGCATTTGTTTTGACAGGGCAGTTTCAATTAACTGCTGGGATTTATAAACAAGAGGCGATTGTGGCTCCTGGATGGCTTCTTCGCCTGTGTCCCTGGCAGCTTCCGGGGGGGTGCCAGGGAGCAGAGGACTGTTGCCCGTGTCCTCCTGTTCTTTCTGGGTGACAGGAGGAGGCAGGGGTTATCTAAATGGCTTTAACCGGCTGCAATGTGTCCATTTGCTAGAACCTACAAGTTTCACACATGAATGGCTGGTTGGTCCCACCAGGTAGGCCCTTCTCACCCTTCTTTTAGAGCTTCTTTATTCTACTTTTTCAACAACACTTTGTCTCACGGCTGGAAGAGATGGATGGGAGCATCTAGCGGCAACCTCTGGAATGGGACGGAGTAAGCTTGTAGCTGTGAAAGAACGGACTATAGAGAAGTCAACAGGCCCCTCAACATCTGATCCCCCATTTCCCACTTGACTTCTTCCCTCCTTCCGCAGTGTACCCGGGGTGGGAATCTAAACATTAGCTCAAAGGGGGACAACTTTATGTCTTTTCTTGGCATTCTTTGAAGCTTTGTTAGAGCTATTGGCAAAGCCTCAATCTAAGTAAGCTTTACCCCTTGCTGGAGCTTGGTTAGGGTCTCCTTGAGACTCCGATTAGTTCTTTTAACCTGTCCACTCACCTGGGGTTTCCAGGGGCAATGTGCCACTTTACCCCCAGAGCTCGTGCCAGTCCTTGCGTAACAGCTGAGGTGAAATGTGAGCCCTGGTCGGACTCTACAACCTCAGGCAGGGAGAACCGGGGCATCACCTCCTGTAACAACTTAGCAACTACAGTTTTTGCTTGACAGTTTCTGCATGGGAATGCTTCTACCCACGCCATAATTTGACACACTATTACAAGCAGATATCTGTAACCCCTACACGGTGGCATTTCAGCAAAATCAATCTGCACCCTCTGGAAGGGATAATACGCCCATGGTCGCCCTCCCCTTGGTGGAGGGGGTGCCCTGGGGGAATTAATTTTCTGGCAAACCTCACATGTTGCTGCTAATCGATGGGTGCGTACAGTTAGGCCAGGAGAGACGAACAGCCTCTTGCAATAGTCAATCATGGCTGATGCCCCAGGGTGTCCAAGAGAATGATGCACTTGCTCTAAGATAGCTCCCTGCAGGGTCTGTGGTAGGAGCAGCCTCCCACCTGTCATCTGGATCCATCTGTCACCACGGGGACTTAGTCTGTGTTCTTGCGCCATCTGTAACTTGGAAGGGGAGTATGTGGGGGGCTCCTCTCTTCTGGGTAAGACGAGAAATGTCCCTTGGATTCTTTCCTTGGCTGCCCTCTTTGCAGCCGTATTTGCCCTTAAGCAACTCGGCCAGCCTCTTGCCACGACATCAAGGACCTTGGAGTAATATCCCACCGGCCTCCAGGAGGGGCCCTTTTGCTGGCAAATTACTCTCGAGGCTACGCCTTTATTTTTATGCACATAGAGTCTAAATGGTCGACTGGGATTTGGTATGGCTAGGGCAGGTGGCGACACAAGGGCAGCTTTGAGACTGAGGAAAGACTTATTCATTTTTTCCCCTTTCCATTTATCTAATTTATCTTTTTTGCAGCGCCTCATACAGCGGTCGCGCCATTTCCCCATCCATGTATACAAGAGGGTGGGCAGCTGGCTGGGGTTGAGGCACATGGAGATCCACCCAGGAGGAGATTTTACATCCCACAGAGTTGCGTCAGGGCAGGGCCCCTAGAGGTCTTCATCACCAATGCCCTCAAAGGCGTAGTTGCCATGGAAGTTGTTGGCCCCAATGTCAGCAGAAGAGCTGGAATGGCTGATGGCACGCAGACTGACGGAGCCCAGTTTGCTCGAGACCTTTGCAATAGACTCCCTGCTTGCATCAGGAGAATCCAAAAGAGGGGAAGCCGTACTTCTATCCTTCCATCAGAAGTGAAAGCAATCTCAATTTGGAGCTTAGTCAATAAGTCCCTTCTTAACAATGCCACCGGACAGGAGGGGTTACAGACAAAGGCGTGTTCTAGGTGTGTTTTCCCAACCTTGGTGAGCAAGGGACAAGAAAGGGGCACTCGGGTTGCCCTTCCCTCAACCCCCATTATGGTGGTAGATCCCCCACTTCCCGTTGGTGGTTGGCTAAGGGGGCAGGATGGACAGGGCGGCCCTGTATCTACAAGGGCATTGTAGGAGCGGCCCCCAACTTTAATTTTGACTATGGGGTCCCGTCTTGCCTCAGAGACGGCTAAGAGGGGGCCGGGCCCCGGTCTGTCTTAGTCTCTTTCTTGTTCATGCAAAATCCTTTCTGCCCCCCCCCCTCACCCTCCTCTCTCTCTTTTTGCTTCAAGGCTTCATAGTCATGCTTCTAGTGCCTAATTTTCTTACAGAAGGCACTCTGGTCTCTTCTCAGGGAGGACCCCTTCCTCCCTCCTTTTCTTCTCTTTTTAGCTCCTCCTTTGTCGGGTCTGAGAACCACAGCGAGGAGCTTTGCTTGCCTCTTGTCTTTCATAAACTTTCTGAGCTACCTCAACTAAAACACCTAGGTCAGCCGCCAATCCTCTCTCAACTTTCTGCAACTTCTTTCTGATGTCTTGGCAACTATTTCCCACGAACTGAGTCATGAGAATCTTTAAATTATTTGGGTCATTCAAGTCAATATCAGTATACTTGGTGAAGGCTTCCCTTAGCCTTTGGAGGAACACGGCAGGAGGTTTGTTTTTGTCTTGTTTTAAAGTCAGGACTTTTTGCAAATTGTAGCTAGGCCCCCTTTTGTCTCTCCACCCTTTTTGGGGGCCCTTTCCTGTGACAAGGGTCCCCATGTGTCCTCTAGTATTTCTAACTTTTTTCAAGGGAGTTTAGACGATCTTGCAAAGTGTCCTGGAACTCAACTAGAGGGACGGGGTCCTCTGGCACCACTTCGCGAGAGGTGTCCTCCTCGGGGGCATTTGGCGGCCAAGTGGGCTCCTCAGGAGATGGTGGTGCATGTAATGGGCGTGGTCGTCTGGTGACGGCTGTCCCATAGGGAGGAGGAAGCAGTGGGTCCTCTGGTGCCATGGCCACGACCCTAGGTGGCCCTTTCTTTGTTGGTTTCTTATTGACCACCACGGGAAGGGCTAGAGACATGCATTTGACAACTCACAGAGCGGGCTTGCCACCAAGGGGTACGCAGGTCACCCATGAATCAATATAGGAGAACTGGTCTCAACTTCCCCTTTGTGTTACTATTATATGCACAACAGATACCAGGGTTGGGTCAAAAGACCCCTCGGGTGGCCATTTGGGTTCTAATACCGGCCATTCCCGGGCACAAAGAAGGACAAGGCAATCCTTTGTCATCTTAGTTCCATAATCTTGCTTAAAATGTGACCAATTGTGCAAACAACACTCTAAGGGCATAGGGGACTCTACTTCAGGCTTGGATTGGGACCCGCCCATGACGGTGGTAATTTCAATCAACAAGTCTCACGCTTCGCCCTCCTCTGACCCAGCCCGTCGCCGGGATAGGGAAATGCAGATCGGGGCTCCTCACTCGCTTTGCCTGTAGGCGTCTCACACAAGCACAAACACACCACCGTCCCGCATTTATCCCCTAATGTAAGCTGTTTCACTTACCCCAAAGGCCTCTTCTGTCCCACCCGCAGCTGCATCCAGCTGCTTTATTGATCCACTGCTGGTGCCTAAAAGGAGTGATCACGTCTCCCTCTTCCTCTGGCATTGGTCCCCAAGCGCCTTCACCGCTGCCGACGTGAGGAGAAGGCAGTGTAAAACAACCGCCTGTGGCCACTTCTCCTCCGCGGCCCCTCGGTTCAGCGCAAAGGGGACGCACCCCGAAGCAGGATCCGAGTCACGGCACCAAATTGTTAGATAAAAAGTTCTTGCTTCTGGTTGAAAGAAAGGATGCCAGGCAGGCAGCAGTGGATCCAACACTATTTTATTAGTCATTTTGCAAAATGGGTGCAGAGCAGTCTGGACCCCAAGCTAAGCATGCACAAATCTTTTATACCCCCCCCTTTACAATTTTCTGTTAGCCACAAGTCATGTCAACTGACTGAGCTGTTAGCTGACTCATTAGAGCACGACTGTGTCAACATGCTTATTTCTGATTATGCTTATGTGACTGTCTCGCTAGACTTCCCCTTTTTCTAACAATCCCTACCTGTGAGCAACTGTGGGAGAATTTATCCTTCCCCTGGAGAAATTCAGTGAAATGGTCTCCCCAATTTGTATGCCCACAAATAGGGTGGAGAATTTTGAGAGGCCATTTGCAAACAACTCTAATTTGGATAGGTCGATAAATAGACACATAGATATGTTAAAATATTCAGAAGCATGAAATATAAATTAAAGAATGAGTACTGTCCATAATTGGCCAATGTCAGCATTTTGATCCTGGTTACACTTACAGATTGCGGGCAATGCATTCTAACCTTGTAAACCCTTGGTAGATTATTTAATATTAGCATTAGGGAATTCTAGGCAAAGGAATGGTAATAAGTGACTGCACCATTATTAAAAATAACACTCTTGCAGATTACTTCAATAAATCTAGGAGATCATCAAGATAAATGAACAAATTAATTTTAAAATGCAGAGGATGCATCCCTTGTGATTTCAGTCATTGTGGAAAGAGGCGGTGGTTAAATACTGTGTTAATTATGTAAGGTTAACGGCCCGATACTTCCAAATAAAAATGTTGAGTAAGTCCCACTGAGTTCAATGGTACTTACCTCCTAAGTACACTTAGGCTAGTGGGTTTTAGAGAGAGAAGAGTAGCTTCAGTGGATTTATGGCAAGAGTGGGGACAATTTACCAGTGTTTGGATATTGAACTGTTTGGATATTGAACTTGCAATTATTAATGAAAATGTTATCATCCTGTTTATATATATATATATATATACACACACACACACACGTTTATAACTGTTACAGAACTCAAAAATTATTTTAAAACAAGAAATAAAAGTAGAGACCATTCCATGCAAATAATCCATTACATCGATTACTTCTGTCAGTGGAGGTTGGTTTCTCTGATTTCTGTGGAGCTGTAAATCCATTCTGGGTTTCTGTCAGAACCAGCCAGAGCTCTAAAGGAGCTATCCAAGGTATGGAACCTATTTTGGGGATAGGGTTCAGCACCTTGGATAGCTCCTTTAGAGTTCTGGCTGGTTCTGATGGAAACCCAGAATGGATTTACAGCCCCACTGAAAATGGAGCCACCAGCCTCCCCTGACTTTTGTCACAAGATCGATGGGCCTTTTTATCCTAAAAAACAGCATCGGAGGTTTAGGGATGTGCAAACACACCCCAGCTCAGGTTCTCTGGGTGCCTGCTGAAGCGCCACTCCCACTCACCCCCCCCCCGGACCAATGCTCAAGCCCCCACAAGCTCAGCAAGTTGCTCGCACTCACTGCGACCCCGTCCGGCGAGCTCCTGCCATTTTGCTGCTTTTTCTGCGTAAAAAAAGGGAGTTTACAAAATGTGGGCTGTTTATGCACCTCTAATATTGCACATATTAAGCTTTTCTGGTCCCAAACAGTGCATATTTAAATATGCACATTTTTTAACTCCCTTTTTTATGCAGGAAAACAGGCGGCAAAATGGCCGGCACTTGCCGGACGGGGTCGCAGTGAGTCCAGGAGGGCAGGAGTGGTGCAAGCGAGGACAGGTGCTTGGTGGCCGGGTGCGGTCTGGAGATTGCGGGCAGGCCCCCCGATGGACTCCCATACCCAGTTGGGTGCCCACAACATCCCTACGGAGGTTGCAGCAGTCTAGGAATGCAAGGATCACCATTCCGACAGGAGATAAAGACAGAATACATTGTGTTATAATTTATATATTTATAGTTATAAAGGACAACACCATCTTTTATTTATGGAAGTGGCATTGTTCTTCAAGGATGGAGTTACAGTACATTTTGCATGTTGCATGTCGCCAATTATCATGAAAGATGGACTACCACCCAAAATGGCAGTCCCACTTCAAGTTCCCCTCTTCCCCTACAGAAGGCACAGTACAATTAACGCTGCAGATCCTCCTGACATCATTACACTGTGTATTTTCCCACCCCACCAATGGCACCCAATAACATGTGCAGCTGTGTGTGTGGAAACACACCACATAACAATGTCAGGAAAGGTAAGTTGTGTACAACATGTTAATGGAGAAGAGTTGGCACAGCACTGGTATTTTCACTGCAGGCTTCATGTTTCTTATAACTCTGGCTTTAAACTGGTATATACTCTAGGGATGTACGAAAGTCACTTACCTTTTCGCGGATTCTGTTCATGGGGGGGAGGCGTTCCGTCCCTCCCCCCAGAATCCTCGACGGGGGGGGAGGCGATCCGGTCCTCCCTCTTGGAATCCTCGATGGCCGGCTCTGCGGCGGCTCCACGGAGCAGCCGGCCAGGCCCAGGCCAGGGCTGTCCTTGGCTGGATTTCCGGCCGTGGAGGGCTCTGGGTAAAAAAAAAACAAAAACGCGTACGCAAATGGCAGCAGCTACGGCCGCCACCATTTGCGTTCCTTATTTTTCGCTGTCTTAGTCTATGTAAATATTTATGAAGACTAAGACGAAGAAAAGAAAGAGGAACGCAAATAGCGTACTGGACGCTATTTGCGTTCCCCTTTCTTGTCTTCGTCTTAGTCTACGTAAATATTTACATAGACTAAGGCGGCGAAAAATAAGGAACGCAAATGGCGGTGGCCGTAGCCGCCGCCATTTGCATACGCTTTTTTTTTTTTTAACCGGGATGTGATAGGCTATGTAAGTCTTTACGTAGCCTATCACGTCTATCGGGGAAAAAACAAAACACAGACTGCAAATGGCGGTGGTGGCAGCCGGTCAGAAGACCAGCCACCACTGCCGCCACCTCCGAAGCTGCTGCTGGAGCCGCCGTCGTCCAGAACATCCGCCCCAGGTAAGTCTTGTCCCAGGGAGGATCCATGGGGGGCGGGGGGGGGGTGGCAGGCCGTTCCGTGATGGATTTCAGGGGGCCGAATGCACTGGCATTCGGCCTCACCAAGATCCGTCACGGAATTCTCTGACATCCCTACTATACTCTCATGCAGTTACTGGGGAGATCTATTCAAACTCAAGGCTGGTTTGGAAGTTGTATAGGAGCAATCAGTGAGGAAATGTGAGTGACTTGTGCTTTCCCTCCCTACCCTTCCAGGTCTTGTATGAAGGCAGGAGATGTATTCTGTTCCAACTGTTGGAGAATGAGAACCTTCCCATGCAACATATACGTTTCTTCCACATTCATGTGAGACTCAGAAGCAGCTGAGGGTGGGGTGAAGAAACATGTCACCACCACATCTATTGAAATGTACAAGGTGTGAGTTTAGACGCCAAATTCCCACATGGCTGATTTAGTGCTTTGCTAAGCAAGAAGTCAGGGAAAAGGAACACTGAGGTATGAAAGAAGCACAGAGACCTTCTAGCACCGTAGTCAAACATGTGGACCGGCAACAATCAGCAGGGAGGTCAGGACAATGCACAAGTGCCTCACACAAAGCTAGCCCAAGATATTTTACTGCTTGAAACAACGAACAAGATGGTACCCCCCCCATCTCACGTAACAGATGCTGACTGGACTGGCAGTCGAAACTTACTTCCACACCAGTGTTGTCCTCCTCTGCAACTGAGGGCAGCAGGCTGGTTTAGGGGGTGCAGGGCAGGCCATGTAACACACACAGACCTGTCCTCTAACATCTCAGTGTAGGTCCTTGTGTTCCTGAGCATCTGGCGCTTGAGGCAGCAGCCTATTGGCAAGGCCAACGCTAGCCATTCACAGGAGTCAGTTGGGTGCCAACAATGCTTTGGATGCACCCTGTAAATGAAAGAAACAGCAAGGCTGCCAAAAGACTGAGTTAGGTAAAGCAAATTAGTTAGGTGGCCTGAACTGAATATCAGAAATGATGAGCAAGGAAAGAGAGAACTCCTGAAGAATCAAGTTATAATGACGTAAGTTAATTAAAAGAGTTCATTGCAAGTTGAAGAGAAACTTAACAGGGATCAACAGAGGTGGTGACCTTTAGAATGAGCTATTATATGTGAATGCGACAAAGTGGAATCGAGTGTGAGCATGTGGTGAATCGCCAAATAGCAAGGCATCAGATTGTGTTTCAATTAGAGCAGAAAGAGTTCAACAGGTATTTCAGATTGGTTGAGGTGCTGTCTCTGCATTTCTTGGTGAATGGCTTTGCTTGAGCCTCTGCATCCAGTCTACAGCAGCTACCAAAATATTGACTTAAGTTAGGGATGAGGGAGAAATCAGTTCAGTCTGCATTTTCGAACCAATACATGAACCAAAACTCATTTATCCTTCAAACTGTGCACTTCTCAGAATTTTACAATGGAGTTCTCCACTCAAAAAATGCATACCAAAAAGTGTATATTAAGGAAAACAACATTCAAAAATGTGTAGAGAAGGCAACATTGCATACAAACACATGTGTATTTGGAGAACTGCATTTGAATTTTCAGGCAAACTTCAAAAAAGGAATTCTGAATGTTTGGGACAGAACAAACTTAAAGAAAATGAGAAATTGAGAGAAACCAAAATTGACAGATTCGTCCATCCCTAGAAATGTGAAGAAAATGTCTGCAGAACTTCTAGGAAATAGGGAGGTACGAAAGTCACTTACCTTTTCGAAGGGTGACATTTGCGGTGGGGGGGAGGCGCTCCGTCCCTCCCCCCAAAATTCTCTCCGGCTGGCTCTGCTTCGTGGAGATTCCACGGAGCCGCTGGCTGGGGCCGCCCACAGCCAGACATCTGGCCGCTGGGTAGCCTGCAGGGACGCAAATGGCGGCTGCCGTAGCCGCTGCCATTTGCGTCCCTGTATTTTGCCGTGATAGGCTGCGTAAATATTTATGTAGCCTACCACGGCAAAAAAAAGAAAAAAACAGTGGACGCAAATGGCGGCAGCTACGGCGGCCGCCATTTGCGTTCCTTTTTTTTTTTGCTGTAATAGCTTACATAAATATTTACATAGGCTAAAACGGCAAAAAAAAGGGAACGCAAATGGCGGTCGCCATAGCCGCCGCCATTTGCATCCGCTGTTTTTTTTTTGTCATGATAGGCTACGTAAGTATTTAAGTATTGCGTAAGTATTTACGCAAATGGCATCCCTGCGTTAGCCGTGATAGGCTACGTAATTATTTATGTAGCCTATCACGGCTATAATGAGGAAGCAAAGCAGCGCAAATGGCAGCAGGTAAGTGCTCCGTTTCGTGTGCCTTTCGTGGGGTGGGGGGGTAGGGGGCTTCATTCTGCCACGGATTTCAGGGGGCCAAATACACTAGCATTCGGCCTCACCAAGATCCGTGGCGGAATTCTCTGACATCCCTACTAGAAAAGCCAAAAGAGATGCAATAAAACTGGCAAATTTCTTGGGGGGGGGGGATAAAGGTTTTCTGCACAACCCTGGGTTGTCACAACAGCTGAGCTGAAATGGGGGACTGTGATTTTTGGAAATTATGAGTGGGGACTGATTTTTGCAAATATTTTCCCATCCCTGAAAAGTGCCTAACTTCAAGGTGGTTTGGTGGCAGAGGGTGAAAAAGTTTTGGGGGCTTTTTAAAAGAGAGATGAAGGGGTGAAAAATAGGGATCAGTGATTTGGGGTGGATGGGAAGGAGACGTGTCCATGGGAGAGAGCAAATGCATCAGGTCATTGCCAACTCAACTTGGCCAACACTTCCTGTCTTGCCATGATGTGCTGCCAGTGGTAGTTAATGAAACTGCCAACACAGTACAGTAAGACAAGAAATGTAGGCCCAGTTGTTTGGGAAACAGGCCATATGTTTCCTCTTCCCCACCCCTCCATTTAGACTGAGGGCAATGCAAGGGCTTCATTTTCCCTCAGTGACATCATCATGTAGCCAAACCTGATTGACTACATGGTGCTGTGGCATTCCAAATTTTATGGTATGATCCCTGATTGGCTGGGACTATTCTGTATTGAAAAAGCCCCATGTTAAAGAAAATTGTGGCACCAAAGAATCGAGGGGAGGGGACTGGCTGGAAACAGCCATGAAAAATGAGAACTCGGTGATACATTTGAGGGATTACGGGGCATTTTCATCCCCTAAACACTGCTGCATCCCTGTTTTTCACCAGACTTTGCTCACAGCAAAGAAGAGAAGCAAATGCTCCTTGGAAATCTGAGGAATTGTGAATCAAAGAGAATAGCTTTCAGCGAGGCCACCAGAATTTCTCATGGGTCTGTGTGTTATCCATTATGGTTTCCTTCCTGAATGACACCTTTTTGAGGCCTGCATGTTGATAATGCTTGAATTCCCTGAGTTGAGCCCAACACCACATGGTGCTAGAGAACAATCCTTCATTTAATTAGGCAAAGCAACAGAAGTGAAGACATTGCCCAAGGTCAACTGTCATGTCAGTTGAAGACTAGGAATAGAACTCGCATCTCTTGGGTCCCAATTCAGTGGACCATACTGTGTTTTATTTCTCTGGTGCCCCTTTGGATTCCCACATCTCATCTCGTGCCCATTTCCTCGCTGTCACATCCAACGGTCTTATGTGCAAATCCTTTCCCGGAAGATCCTGCCATCTGGAACAGGCTCTCTTCATCTTTCCACCTCATTGATTCCCTATATCTTAAAAAAAAATAAAAAAAATAATCTCATTGGAAAACAGTATCACTCTTGTCTATGCCTCTTAACATTATACTGCATCACTTCCATTGTGCTTAATTCAATTTAGGAATTGTATTTCCATCAACAGAGTGATCCCTAGGACAGCGTGTGCACAACTGGGGATGCAATCTCAAGCTGTGTTCTCCTGAACAGCCAGCCTGTCTGGCATGAAGATTAACACAGCCGTTTAAAGACTAGAAATGACCAACAAACTCTCCTTTTTATTTCTTTAGTGTACGTAGGGATGTCAGAGAATTCCGCCACGGACTCCAGTGAGGACGGATTCTTTAGAATCCGGCCCCCCGGAATCCGTGGTGGAACAGCCTCCTGCCCCCTGCCACCCCGCGGAATCCCCCCAGGACGGAGCTTAGCTGGGGTGGATGTGGTGGCGGTGGCGGCGGCGGCGGCAGCAGCGGCACCAGCAGTGGTGGCAGTGGCGGCTCCAGTTGGTCTCCTGGCCGGCCGCTGCCAGGCTACTGCGGCCACAAATGGTGGCCGTTGTAGCGGCCACCATTTGCATCCTTGCAGGGAGCTGTCATAGGCTATGTAAGTATTTATGTAGCCTATCACAGCAAAGAGCAGGGGCACAAATGGCGTAGCAGCCACCATTTGCGTCCCTGCTCTTTGCCATGATAGGCTACATAAATATTTACATAGCCTATCATGGCTGCCTGCAAGGATGCAAATGGCAGCTGCTATGATGGCCGCCATTTGCGGCCGCAACAGCCCGGCTGTGGCCGGAACTCTGGCTGTGGCCAGCCGGGGAGGATTCTGGGGGGGAGGGACGGATCGCCTCCCCCCCCACACCATGGACTGCCAGCTGAAATGGGGTAAGTGTTTCGCACACCCCTAAGTGTACATTGCAAAAATGCCCAGTTATGTTTCATAAGGCTCAGATGCTTCATAAGGCAATACAGAACCAGGACACATCGGGCATCCTTGCTGGTATCTAGCATTCCATCTTCCCCATCTGGATTTGGGCCTGAAAGACCCAGAAGAAGTGTGGGTGCATAGAGGATAAGCTGTAAGCAAGCACAATTTGTGACATTGCACAATATCATTGCAATGACCACAGGCCATGTCTCGTAAAGTATCAGCCTAAGCTTCCAGTTCCATGACTTTATGGAGCTTGAATCTTAACTATGGTCTTTCAAACTGGCAGGTTCTTTGATTGTTGAATTATTTATTTATTTACTTAATTACTTATTTAAAAAAAAAATGTTAGGCTGCCTTTAAGGCTACAGCCTTCTGAAAGCCAACACAATAATAGGACAACAAAGATCAATAAAATTAATAACACAAGAAAATAATTAAAAAGAAAACAACTAGCTCAGAGAATACCGAAATAGTTGCAGCTAAGAACTGCAAGATAAAACACAAGTCAAGAGAAAGCCAAAGAAAACAAGCGGGTCTTCAGAGCTTTCCTAACAACCTGCAAATATGGAGCTTGATTGGGGATTTTGTTTCAGTTCAGTTTTGATAAGGAGTTACTAAAATTTGCAAAATTCTCCAAAACTGAAACCAAAACTGACTGATTTGTCAGTCCAGCTGCAGGCTTTTGTGCAGTTAGTTCTTAAAAGTCTGGGTTTGAATTGACCATGTTGATGCTGCATTAGGTTCATCACCTCCATGTTGATGCTGCATTAGGTTCATCACCTCCATGTTGATGCTGCTTTAGGTTCATCACCTCCATGTTGATGCTGCATTAGGTTCATCACCTCCATGTTGATGCTGCATTAGGTTCATCACCTCCATGTTGATGCTGCATTAGGTTCATCACCTCCATGTTGATGCTGCATTAGGTTCATCACCTCCATGTTGATGCTGCATTAGGTTCATCACCTCCATGTTGATGCTGCATTAGGTTCATCACCTCCATGTTGATGCTGCATTAGGTTCATTTTTCCTAACAGGCTCCTCATTTTTAACAGCTACATGGCAGAGAGGTACATCATGGTCCTCTTCATGCTAGGGGTGGACGAAAGTCACTTACCTGGTCTCGCAGCTTGTTCGCGGTGGGGGGGAGCGCTTCGCTGCTCCCCCCATGAAGTTCAGGCCAAGGGGGGAGGCTTCCCGCCTTGCCCGGCCGAAATTCAGGCCGGGGGGGAGGCTTGCCGCCTTGCCCGGCCGCGAACGCGAAAGTAAAAAACAAAACAAAAACGCCCCCTGATAGGCTACGTGACGATTCACGTAGCCTATCACGGCTAGATCTGGAAAGTCAGCCGTGATAGGCTACGTGAATCGTCACATAGCCTATCACGGGTGACTTAAAAAAAAAAAAAAGCGCGTACGCGAATGGCGGCCCCCATAGGGAGCCGCCATTCCCGTTCCTTATTTAGTGGCTGTAGTCTACGTAAATGTTTACGTAGACTACGGCGAAAATAAGGGCAACGCAAATAGCATTGCCCTTATTTTCGCCGTAGTCTACGTAAATCTTTACGTAGACTACCGGGACCAAATAAGGAACGCAAATGGCGGCGCCTATGGGCGCCGCCATTTGCGTACGAGCTTTTTTTTTTTCAAAGTCACCCGTGATAGGCTACGTGATGATTTACGTAGCGTATCACGGCTGACTTTGGAAATCTAGCCGTGATAGGCTGCGTAAATCGTTATGTAGCCTATCACGGGTGTTTTTTTTTTTCACTTTGTATTTCGCGGCCGGGGAGATGGGGCGCTTCTCCCCGGCCTGAATTTTGGCCGGGTGAGGCGGGGCGCCTCCCCCCCCGGCCTGAATTTCGGCCGGGCAAGGCGGGGCGCCTCCCCCCCCGGCCTGAACTTCGGGGGGAGAACCGAAGCGCCTCCCCCCCACCGTGAAGCAAGCTGCCGGACCAGGTAAGTGACTTTTGTACATCCCTAGTTTTTGGTTCCAATCATAGTTTATATAGACACACAATAAGGTAATTGTTTCTAAACTCGGACTCATTGACAAGCAGACCTGCAGAACCTCACATTTGTCTAAATGACAACTTGCACATTTTCAACAGTCTTGCCTTAAATCATCTCTTTGGTTTTTAATTTCTGAGCAGAGAACATATTTCAGGACCCATCTTTCTGCCTTATCAGCGTTAAGCAACTTGGAGTTATGGTCCTATTCATTTGACATTAGCTCTAGATTGGATCACTTTTTGTGAGTGGCAACCAGAACTTGATTGTGGCAGAAACCTGAGGTCATGAGCTCAAATTGCAACAGGGAAGATTTAGGTTGAAACAGTGCAGAGTGTATGAGATGCAAGACTGGGGAATTTAGGATGGATCTAGATAGTGACAAAGGAGATCTCTACACCAGCCTAAAATCCTGCATTTAAAATGGGGCTTTCTGCTTCCATTTTAAATGCAGGATCACAACTGACTCCCTTTATACACGCCCCCCCCTTCTCCCCTTATCTTCCATTATCTTTCATTGATCTCGCTTCTCTTCTTGCCTCTTTTCCTCTTTTCATGGAGGGAACTCAAGAGGAACACAATGGGGTAATTTGATAGCTCATTATCTGCGATCTATTTAAAGACGGAACAAAGGGCATTTAGTGCAGGAGGATCATGGCAGGGTCACAGCGTCATGTAAAGAGCCCGCAAACTTCTGTGAAGGAGCAATCTCAATCACAGGATAAAAGCTCCATGTGATGAAGACCAAAGAGGAGATTTCTTTCCCCAGTTGACCAGAAACCCAATCCTGGAGACTAGCTCAAAGAAAAACGGCCAGGGAGAAGGGTTAAGCAAGTCCTTCTAACCACCAACACAGTTGCAATGCCTCCTCTCACTCCCTTCCAACTTTGCATGTCAGAGGCAAATTTGTTTGGAAATCCTTTGCTTACTTCCTTAAAGAGATTGTTCAGGTTATGATGGAATCTATAGCACTGGAAGTTTATGGAGAAGGCTGGATAAGCATTTGGATAAAATTCAATCCCAGAGTTGTATGCATTGACTAAAGGGTCTCTTGAGGTTGATTGCAGTCACATCCAAGGGATGGATGGGAATTTTATTTGGTTCATTTGTGATGACCTTACCCAAACTCACAAATGTCTCCATAAATAGGACAGAAATAACTTTGGATTAAAAAAAAAAATGGAATGGGGAAAAAAGTAAAACTGACAGTTTCATCCATCCAGGTGGAAGGCTCGTAAAAGTCTGAGTTTGAATCTCTGTGTATTCACTAGGGCTGTGCATGGACCCCCCGACCTACCTCGGAATCTGCTTTGGGGCTTCAGAGGTGGGCCAGAATCACTTTGGGCTGATCTGGAGAGCCCCTGACCCACTTGAGCCTCCACAGTCAAAGCATGATTTGGACATCCAAATCCTGCTTCGCTCCCCCACCACCATGCCACCCAGCCCCCACCTCCTTACCTGGGCCCTTGGACACACGCTGCCAGCCATCTTGTTTTGGGGGGCAGCCACCACTGCCACCAGGGGAGCTGCTGCTGCAGCCGCTGCCAGCTCCTGGGCCCTCTGGACGCATGCAGGCAGCCATCTTGTTGTTCCGGGGGGGGGGAGCCATTCTTAATATTGCGACTCCCTGTATTTCTGGAAATAGATCCTGCAGGATCTATTTCTGGAAATACAGGGAGTCACCATTTTTAAAATGGCTCCCCTCTCCAGAACAACAAGATGGCTGCTGGTGCGCATTTAGAGGACATAGGCAAGGAGCAGGGAGTTGTGAGGCGGCTGTAGTAGCGATGCGACTGGTCTTCCAGATCTCACCGATGCATACCGAAGTGTTTTGAAGCAACTCGACCTGCTTCGTGCCACTTTGTGCCCCCTCCACCTTTCCTCGGAGGTGACCCAAAGCAGCCAGGAGCGCCTCACTTCGACTTGGAGCTCGGGCTTAGGCCTGAAGCGGCGCACAGCCTTAACAGTCACACATGTTCGTGAAGTGGGATTAGTTGGTGTCTCTTTTTTCTGACAGGCTCCTCATCTTTAACAGCCATATGGCAGAGAGGTGGGTACATTGCGGTCCTCTCCGTGCTGGGAATAGGTGTACCTGTTGAATTTGGCTGGTGCAGATGGGTGGGGATTTTGTTCAGTTCATAATTTGTTAAGAACTGGAAAACATTTGCAAATTTCTTCATAATCAGGATGGGAAGAACTTGAGGTTTTTTGTTTGTTTGTTTTAAATTGAATGTGGGAGAAAGCAAAACTGACAGATTCATCCATCCCTATCCAAGTCTTCACATCAGGGGAGATGAGGATACACAGTCCTGATGAGGATAGATTAGGGTAAGATTCCTGCTTCTGGCAGGATTTGGACTCGATGATCCATGATGCTGTTTCCAAGTCTGCATTCCTGTGACTCTGTACTAGTGACTGTTGTCAAAATATGTAAATTATAACATACTATTAAATGTTATAGCAAATTTTAGTCATTTATGGATGAAGGTTGGGCAAGCATTTGCACAAAGCTAACCAAGTGTACAGATGGCAGTTTAATTCATGGTGGCAGCTTGCAGAGCTAAGACTGGTCCCCACCCTCTCTGCTTTTTGGAAAGGAGTTCAGATGCAGCTCTTTAATTGGGACTTTCCAACTGTGAAGAGTGGGCTTTAATGTTGTTTTAATGTTTTAATATGGTGTTTTTTCTTTTTTCTTTTTATGTACTATTTTATGTGAATTGTTGTACGTGACTTTGGTGACATTTGTGAAAAGGTGGTATATAAATATTACAAATAAATAAAATTAAGTCGTGCCTGGGCACAAGACATGATATTGACAGCCAGCCATCTGTCTATGCGATGAAGTGAATTTCACCTAGGGCTGAACCAAATGTCCTCCTGAATGAGCCACCCATTCACTGATGGAGAATGGGGAAGCATATCAATTGTTTTTCATGGTGGAGGTCCAAAGGAGTTAACTATTTCAGGGGCTAGGGTGCTTACCACCAGTGAATGCATCCCCCCCCCATTTTAATTTTGAATGCTGCCAGTAAGGGTGGTGGATGGCAGGGAAGCTGGATCCTTTCTCCTACCTCCCTTTCCCTCATTTAGCAAATTATGGAAAGGACCGATGGTGCTCAACTGCTGTTAGCACTATTTATGTTGCTGCACTAGGAGAAACCAACCCTTGTGCAATGTCCATAGCATTTGCTAACACAACAGCTTTCCCAGGAAACCCATCATGCTAGCAAGTTCTGTTGGCGGTGTGCAAGTGTTGGTTCCTGCCAGTGCAATGCAAATAGCACCAGCGGCCGGACACTACTGGATCCTTCCCAAAGGTCCTACAGCCAGTGCAACAGCTCTGTCTGCTGCCATAGTTCTCCCCACTCCTTCAGCATGTCCTTAGCTAACTTCATTCAGGGTCATGCTGAGAGTGGATAAGGACACTTGGACATGGTTGGTGCTCTTGATCTGACCACTGGGCCTGATTTTAATGGGAGGGGGGATGTGAAGAAGGGCAAAAGAGAGCCTGCCTGCCTAAATACTGTCACCCACCCAAGAGGCATCTTAAAAGAAAAAAAAAGTGGGGGGAATGAAGCCACCACCACTAAGCACACTGACACCCCTCCTCCCTGAGACAAATTCAACCCATTGGTCCACCCAAGCAGTGCTGGCTCCAGGTTTGTGAGGGCCCTTGGTCAATGCCCACTCAATGGGCCCCTTCCCTCCTTGACTCCGCCTTCTCACCATCATTGCCACCAGCTGCTATTGGTCCTCATCCGCTTTCTTATCATTGCTATCACTTGCTTGCTTGACAGGCAGAGAGGCAGTGGCATGTATTCCTCCTCACCACCACCACCACCACCACCACCAGTGATGTCTGGGCCTGAGCAACAAGCAGGTGAACAAACAGTGAAGAGGAGGAGCAAGTCCAGGGGGCTCTTGCCAGTGGGCCCAGACTCCAGCAGAGGCCCTCAGCAGATGCCCAACCAGCCCTACCCTGGCAACAACAACAAAAATGCTATCCAGGTTTACCTCAGGCTACGGCAGGAAAGTCAGCACAGAGATGCAAAACACCCAATGAATAATAAGAGGAGGAGAATCACATGAGACTGTGGTAGTTAGTAAATTCCTTAATATTTCAAACACCCAGACAAATACACAAAGGAAGTTGGTCTAAGGGGATATTATTTAGATGATGATGTCAATGGGAACTGCATTTATACTTACCTTTCCTTGTTCATGTTACACAGAATTTGTTATGGGCAGAGACAGGAGGAAACCATGGCAAAACAGACCTGTTGCTCCAAGCACTTGATGTGGTCTCAAAAATATAGGTCTCTGAGTAGAACCTACCTATTAATTCAAATTTGCCAGAAATGGCTGGAAGGAGCATATCCTCATTGCTCCACATCCTCTTTCTCATCATTGCTACCACTTGGTTGTCTGACAGACAGAGAGCCAGTGAGCAAGTAGGCCATGGCATCTGCTGCTCCTCCATCTCAACACCACACTTGTCTAGGTCAGAGCGAGAGGCAGGTGAATGAGCAGGTTGCAATGGTGAGGAAGAGGAACAACCCCAGTGGGCTCTTGTCAGTGGGCCGCTGCTGAGGTGTGGGCCTTGGCAGGTGCCCAACCATGCCTACCCTTGATGCTGGCCCTGCACCCACCTCATCAGCCAACTGCATTTCAGCAAAGTTGCTTGCTCCCAAACTCCATATGCAGTGCAAAGGTGGGTGAAGATAGCACAGCCCTGATTTCTTTCTTTTTTAAAACAAGTGTTTTTTTATTTCATTTTCAGATATAATATTTATATATTGATTGATTGATTGATTACATTTATATCCCACCTTTTTTCCTCTTTAAGGAACCCAAGGTGGCATACGTAATCCTCCTCCTCTCCATTTTATCCTCACAACAACAACCCTGTGAGGTAGGTTGGGCTGAGAGTATGTGACTGGCCCAAAGTCACCCAGTGAGCTTCTATGGCTGAGTAGGGACTGAACCCGGATCTCCTGACTCCCAGTTCAACACTCTTACCACTACACCACACTGACTCTCTGATACCAAATAATACCCAAAACATCATGAATAGAACAAATACAGCATGACAAAAGAAATATTCAAGCACAGACAGCATCTCCTGCTGTGATACATTTCTGAGGAGCTCACAGGTTTGGATTTGCCATATCGATATCATGCATTTTAAAAGGCATCATTTCAGACTTGGCTGGAACCCTGGACAGGAGGACACCTTAGTGCAAGATTTTGTTGCAATTTCCATCTGTTCTGTTCTGTTCTGTTCTATTCTGTTCTATTGTGTTCTGCTCTATTCCGTTCCATTCCATTCTATTCCATTCTATTCTGTTTATTTATTAATTTATTATTAATTTATTAAATTTCTTAATCGCCCATCTGGCCAGTCACCTGGCCACTTTGGGCGATGTACAATAATACAACAGTTGAAAACAATAAAATTCCACATTAAGACATGGTATTTCTAAAAATACCCTAACCCACCCCAAATGCCTGCCTGAACAACCATGTTTTTAATGCATGGTGGAAGCTCATTAAAGAGAGGACATGGAGGAGTTTTCTAGGGAGGGAGTTCCACAGAGTGGGGGCCACCACAGAGAAGGCCCTCTTCCTCATCCTCACCAGCCTAGCTGTCCTGGCAGATGGGACAGAGAGAAGGCCATCCGAGGGCGAGGCTGATCTTGTTGAGCAGCCTGTCTGGTGTTGCTGGAGGTGCTCCTTGTTCTGTTCTGTTCTGTTCTGTTCTGTTCTGTTCCATTCTGTTCCATTCTGTTCTGTTCTGTTCCATTCTATTCTGTTCTGTTCTGTTCCATTCTGTTCTGTTCTGTTCCATTCTGTTCTGTTCTTTTCCATTCTGTTCTATTCCATTCTGTTCCGTTCCGTTCCATTCCATTCCATTCCATTCTGTTCCGTTCTGTTCTCTTCCGTTCCATTGCATTGCATTGCATTGCATCGCATTGCATTGCATTCTATTTGGAGAAGCCATTTAAACCAGTGGCTCTCACTATCTTGTGGTAGTGAATAAGAACATGTGGCATGCCTTTAGGCAAAAAAAAGCGCACTAAAATACTTTATAGAGTTCCATTTCCAATTACCTCCTGCATCTGCAGCTTATCTGATGTTTAGCATTGTAACCATCAGGCAGATTAGATAGCACTGCAAGAAGAAAGAGACGCTGTTCTAGTATTATTCAGTGAGCTCATAATGCCTTATATGTTTGTAAGCTTTCCCTTCAACAATTTAATTTGTTGCAATTAAAGGTGCTGCAATCTTTCAGACTGGAAAGTTTTAGTGTTTATTAAGAGGTTGCCTTCTGTGTCGCAAGATGGTTATCAGCGTGGGTCCAGTCTGGTATTTCCAAGTGCATAATTTTTCAGAGGGCTTTTCCCGCCTCTCATTTAACCTGACATTTCATTACATGAGCTGCCTTTATTCTCACAGCTCCACTTGGCCAACTTTACAAAATGGAATAGTACTGCTGTGTGTGTGGCAAAAAAAGCCCATGCATACAATATCACAGTTTCCCCTTTTTGAATGAAATGGTTTTGTCCATTGCTACTTGCTACTAAAGACAAGCCCAGGTCTGTGTTGGATAGAGATGGGCGAACTATCCGGAGTTCACCTCAGATTAAGTCAGAAACAATCAGAGGTCATTCAAAACACTTGAAAGTTCTCAGATCATATCTCTGTGCCAATTTGAGGGCTCAGGGAAAAAAATATCCAAATCCCTGCCAGCCCTTGTGATTCTCTATACCCTTCCAGGCCCACTAAACCCCTTCAAGGTGGTCTTTTACCACCCCAAACACAATTCCTCTTCCTTTTATTTACTTTATTTATAATATTTGCATACTGCTCCATATCTAAAACAGATTTCAGAGCAGTAAACATAAAAGGTGAAATAGTAAAAGGATAAAAAGATTAAAGCACCATATTAACACTGTGCTTTTAGAAAACAGAATGCCAATAAGAACCATGGCTGGTCTGTTAAGGAATGTCTTCTGGAACAGTACTGTTTTCAGAAGGCTCCAGAAACAACCTAGTGTTGGTGCCTGTCTGACCTCCAGGGCTACGGAGTTCCAAAGAACAGGAGCCAGCACACTGAAGGCTCTTCTTTTGGTGGACTCGGATCGGGCCATAGGTCCATGTGGAACCACCAGGAGCATGCCCTCTGATGACCTCAGTGACTGGGTAGGTTGGTAATGGAGAAGGCGCTCTCTCAGGTATCATAGTCCCAAGTTGTTTAGGGCTTTGTACACTAGTACCAAAACCTTAAACCTGGCTGAGTAGCGAGTAGACAGCCAGTGCAGTTCCTTCAGCAAAAGAGTTGCATGCTGAAAAGGGGCATCTCCTGACAACAGCCAAGCTGTTCTGCACTAGCTCCAGCTTCCAGAGCAGCCTTAAGGGCAGCCCCATAGAGAGTGCATTGCAGTAATCTAGTCTTGAGGTTACTGGTGCCTGTACAACTCTGGCCAAGCTATCCCTGTTCAGGAAAGACCATAGCTAGTGAACCAGCCAAAGCTGATAAAAGGGACTCTGAGCTGCCATGGTCACTTGAGCCTCCAGGAACAGTAATGGATCTAGTAGGAGTACCATCAATTTATGAACCTGATCTTTCAGAGGGAGTGTAATCCCATCCAGAACAGGCAATGAACCTATCTCCCAGACCCAGGAACTACTCACCCACAGGGCTTTTGTCTTGCCAGGATTCAGTTTCAGTTTATTGGCACTCATCCAGTCCATTACCGAGTTCAAGCACTGATGGAGGACCTGCACAGCCTGTCCTGATTCAAATGTCACAGGGAGACAGAGCTGTGTGTCATCAGTGTACTGATGGCACTTGGCTCCAAATCCCCTATTTCTCTTTCTAGTGGTGCTGAGTCAGAGCAGCAGCACATCAGGAGAGTATCAGATGAGGCTAACAGATCATCAAGGCATAGAAGCCCAGGGGATCATGGAAGATCAGCGTCTTCTCAGTGGTGGCATCCCAGCTGTAGAACTCCTTGCCAATGGAGGTTTATCTGCCCATCTCTCTTTCTGCCTTCAGAAAGCAAGTAAAAATAGTTCTTTTTTTGGGGGGGGGGCATTTTGCTTGCCAAAATCTTAAACTTTAAACTGGGCTTCACTGGAACACATTTTTAACTGAACTGTTCCCTAATGTATTGCCTGTTTTTATGCTGTCAGATAAATGGAAATGTCTCAAAGTGATTTAAAATTAAAAAATAATTAGAACAATGCAACATCAGTGTTTTTAATATTTTTATTGCATTGTTTTAATTACTTTTAATTTTAAATCACTTTGAGACATTTTATTAGAAACATTTAAAGTCAGTGGGCTTTTTGACAAACCCTATTGTACCAAAAATGGCAAATGGGGTGACCAGTGCTCTGTGTGGCACATCAGTCCTCTCTTTAACACTGAATTGGGAATTTCAAATATAATTGAAATGCAGTTTAGGATACAAGACTGAGCTTTTGTCAAATGGATTTGGCTTTTATCCACAGAGTTTTAAAATCTTCTAGGATGATCAGATCACACAACTGACAAACTGAGTTGATATAGGATTTTTACAGTAGTGTTATTTTTTTTCTTACTGATTAAATTTTGAAATAGTTTCATTCAGAGCACAACATTATTGCACAAGTGTCCACAAGATTCATTCACACACACACACACACACACACACAGACTGAGCTCACATGGACTTTTAATTTGTCATCATTTCTGTGATGTTCATTCTATGATGCCTCACCCTATGGAATTGAGAAGTCTAACACTGGTATTACCAGCTCACTGCTATGACTTGAGTTTCCCCCCCCCCATTACCCTGTATCATCACGAATACCAGGGCCCCATCTACATGAGCCTTTTACTCTGGGGTGGCTGCGAGTCGAGGTCCCTTGGGATAGATGACATAGTTGCCACTTCACAGCCATCCGTGGTTTTCTTCTGGAAACTGTGGATTTCCAATGTGGTGTTTTGCTGCAATTTTGGGGGTTTGGGGGTTTACTTTTTAACTTTTTAACATTACAGTTTGTGTTCTTCCAAAGCCAAGTAAAATAATAAAACCAGCAGACACAAAGTTCTCTAGCTCCCTTTGCCTCCCTCAGTTTCCCACAGAACCCTCCTAACTGTTCTTGGAACACAATCTGTCATAACTCCCTCTTTCTTCCCTTCAATTGCCAAACCCCTTAGAACCCCACAGACCAATCCCAGCCCAGGAATGAGGCTCCATTACCATGATGTTCCACCATCAATCTGTTTGATAAAAAACAGCACTTTCCCATTTCACCACATGCTACAATCACAAAACTGTATATATGAATCCAAACTTTCATATGCTCCATTTCTCCCTATTGGTCAAGGTCAATATTTTCTGCTACCTATCCTTGATAAATCACTGCCCCTGTTGAAGATATCTTTAAAATGTGTTAGGGTCAAACTACATGTTACGCTAATTGTGCTGTGTGTACCTGAGGCTTCTTGTTAAAAAACAGAACAAACCCTTAGAGTAACTTCATACTCAGCCCTGGCCACCGCTAAAACCTGAGCATCCAGGTTCAGGCTTGATCCAGGAGTACACCCAAAATATGAACTGGAGTGTTTAGGGTGAGTGTAACCCTATCCAGAAAAGGTTGAATCTCCATTCCCTGATCTGCCTTTCAACTAACCAGGAAGGAACACCTCTGTCTTGTCTGGATTAAGCTTCAATTTGTTCACTCCCATCCAGTCCATTACTGCCATCAGATACTGATTTAGAAGAACAGCTTTGTTGGAACTTGATGGAAAGGAGAGACAGAATTTCACCTAGTCCCAGAGAATATTCAGCACCTGCACCCACAGCACCCTGCAATTTCATAGCCCACAAATAGCATGGAGAATTTTGGAAGGCCATTTTATCTCAGCTGTAATTCAACTTCTTCCCCAGGGTCTCTCTTAGAGATGCTGGAGAAATTCAAGATGAACTAAAATGAGCTCAGATTTCTACGAATCTGACCTGCAGAATCTGCTGTGGCGCATCCCCCTCAGGTTGCACGGAGTCTGTGGGCTTTCAGTTTTTGTGTGTGTTTTTTTTTACCTTCCCGAAATTTACACATATTTATTCGTAGGGAAATACGCAAGTTCCTGCTGAGGAAAAGCTGAATGGAAAGGGGGATAATATGCTAAACGTTATGCACTATAGTTAATTATGTAAATACTTACGAAACCTCTTACATAATTATTTATGTAATTATTTACATATTTTTCTGCATGACAATAATAATAATATTTGCATACCTCTGTGAGCGGATGATGGAACAAAAGGTGCCTGACGATCGGTGAAACACAGACAGAGAGGAGTTTACATGGTCTGTACATCTCTAGTCTCTCTAGACATTCAGTCGTGGAATGGGGAGCAGATGCACCATTTCTAGTGTAAGCACATGAACGCTAAGGCTTTAGGGAGTGCAGAGTCAGCTATTCCACAAGCTGCAGTTGCACAGACATATTTTGAACTATTGATAAGCTTTTGTGGAACAGTTATGTTTCTTTAACCTCAAGAAAAACGGCTGCTTGGCTTTTCAGTCAGTGCCACGGGGTGGTTGCAAAATAAATGAATGCAAGATACAGAAAGCAAAGGACAGCCTCCAGCAATGTGTCATGTGTGCTTATGATACTGGCTTGGGTTAGACTTGGGCCTGAGGATGCCACCCCCTGCTTTATAGGCACCCATTCAGGTCCAGCATCAAGGGTAGGCATCGATGGGCACCTCCTGAGGGCCCACACCCCAGCAGGGTCCCACTGATAAGAGCCCCCTGGAGTTGCTCCCCTCCCCTTCACCATTGCAACCTACATGTCCACCTGCCTCTCACTCTGGCTGAGAAAATGGAGGTGGTGAGAAAGAGGAGAAGTAGATGCCACAGCGTACTTGTTCAGTGGCCGTTTTCCTGTCAAGCAAGCAAGTAGTAGCAATGATGTGAAAGAGGAGGAGTAGGGATGGACAAAAGTCCCTTACCTGGTCCCGCAGCTTGCTTCACGGTGGGGGGGAGGTGCTCCGTCCCTCCCCCTGAAATTCTGGGCGGGGTGGGAGGCGCCCCATCCCTCCCCGCCAAAATTCTGGCCAGGGGGGAGGCACCCTGTCCCTCCGGCTGAAATTCTGGCTGGGCGGGAGGCGCCCCGTCCCTCCGGCCACGAATCTCGTCTCCTGCTGGGACGCAAATGGTGGCGGCCGTAGCCGCCGCCATTTGCGTCCCTGCAGTCAGCCATGACAGGCTACGTAAATGTTTACGTAGCCTATCACGGCTGACTTTGGGGGGAAAAAAAAGCGCGTATGCAAATGGCGGCGCCCATGGGCGCCGCCATTTGCGTTCCTTATTTGGGCACGTGTAGTCTACGTAAAGATTTATGTAGACTACGGCGAAAATAAGGGCAATGCAAATAGTGTTGCCCTTATTTTCGCTGTAGTCTATGTAAATGTTTACGTAGACTACATGTGCCCAAATAAGGAATGCAAATGGCGGCGCCCATGGGCACCGCCATTTGCGTACGCATTTTTTTCCCCCAAAGTCAGCCACGATAGGCTATGTAAACATTTACGTAGCCTATCATGGTGTTTTTTGAAAATCTAGCCATGATAGGCTACGTAAAACTTTACGTAGCCTATCACGTTTGTTGTTGTTTTTTTTTACTTGGAAATGGTGGTGGTGGCAGCCGGTTGGAAGACCGGCCGCCGCCACTGCCGAACCGCTGCCGGGAGCCGCTGCTGCCAGGGACATTCGTGCAAGGTAAGTCCCATCCCAGGGGGGGCAGGGGGGGGTGAATCGTTTCTCCACCAATTTTGGGGGGCCAAATGCGTTGGCATTCGGCCTCCCGGAGATTCGTGGAGAAATTCTCTGACATCCTTAGGTGCAATAGCAGCTGGTGACCATGGTGGTGGGAAGGTGGACTCACTGAGGGAAGGGGCCCACTGATGGTGTCTTGCCTAAGGGCCCTTCAAAACCTGGAGCTGGCACTTCATCCATTAGTCATTAATGAAAGCACATAGGAAGCACTGGCATTGGAAGAATACACATTTATTAGAACACATTCCCTTAGCTTTTGTGTTTGTGGATTGCATTTTTATACTCTTTGATTTTGTAGTCTGCCCAGAGTACATCTGTTATTGGGGGGATTAAAAAATATAACAAAAGAATATAATTAATATAATATAATATAATATAATATAATATGAGAGGTCTTATTCATTTTACCCCTAATGAACATCCATAAGGGACTGTAGTAAACCACTCCACTGAGCTTTCCCCCATAATTTAATACTAGTTCAAAGTTATAAGAAAGGTTCTAGGTTGAGGTGGTTCCAAGTGAAAATGTGCACTCACCCTTTGGGATTATTTAGCTTCAGCATGTCAAAAACAGTGCTTTATTGGTTGGCACTCTGTACCATATGAAATCCATTTTTTATACCACTGGGAGGTTTTCAGTATAACCTCTTCTAGAAGGATTACTTTGTACAAATATATTCCTGGAAGTGCAGCAGATTTGGAATACAGAAGGTGTAGATTAAAGCTGCTGTGTTTGCACAACTTGGGAGCGCTTAGGAAAGGGCTCATGAGTGCTGAAACATTAGCAAACCCCCAATTTTTCTTCTTCTTAGTGAATGAATGTTTAACTAGAAAATGCCAAGTGTTTACACACTCTCTTTTAATAATATATTCCCAGCTTTAAACTTGGCTATTCATTTTGCCACATGAGCAATAAGGATTTACAGTAATGTGTGTTGACAGAGTCGAATCTGTGGCATAGCACACTACAAATTCTGTCAGAGGTCATTTCAAAGAAGATTGTGTGTGTGTGTATATATATATATATATATATATATATATATATTCTAAATTCTAAATAATAATATTTATTATATTATTTTATATATAGTCTGTGTGGAGATATAACTACAGGGACCTTACGTTCCTGGCCACAGCCCCTTTCCTTCTGATGGGCCTGCCTGGCTTGTCTGCAGCCTGATGTCACTGAGACGTCTTCAGGGTAGGGGTGGACGAAAGTCACTTACCTGTTGTCGAAGGTTGTTCGCGGTGGGGGGGAGGCGCTTCGCAGCTCTCCCCGCGAAATTCAGGCTGGGGGGGAGGCTTCCCGCCTCGCCTGGCCGAAATTCAGGCCGGGGAGGAGGCTCCCCGCCTCGCCCGGCCGCGAACTCCAAAGTTTAAAAAAAAAACAAAAAACGCCCCCGTGATAGGCTACGCGACGATTAACGTAGCCTATCACGGCTAGATCTGCAAAGTCAGCCGTGATAGGCTACGTTAATCGTCACGTAGCCTATCACGGGTGACATTAAAAAAAAAAGCGCGTACGCTAATGGCGGCCCCCATAGGGAGCCGCCATTTGCATTCCTTATTTGGTCGCTGTAGTCTACGTAAATCTTTACGTAGACTACAGCGACCAAATAAGGAACGGGAATGGCGGCTCCCTTTGGGGGCCGCCATTATCCGTATATGCTTTTTTTTTTAAAGTCACCCGTGATAGGCTACGTGACGATTTACGTAGCCTATCATGGCTGACTTTGCAAATCTAGCCGTGATAGGCTATGTTAATCGTCACGTAGCCTATCATGGGGGCGTTTTTTCTTTCTTTCATTAGAATGGCGGCGGCAGCAGCTGGTCAAAAGACCGGCTGCCACTCCCGCCCCGCACGAACACCCGCCAAACCACCGGCCGGACCCGCCGCCGGGAGGGACATTCGCCAAAGGTAAGTCCCATCCCGGGAGGGGGGTGCGGGGGGGTGCGGAGAATTTCTCCCTGAAACTTGTTGGGGGGCTGAACACGTTGGCGCTCGGCCCCCTGAAGTTTCGGGGAGAAATTCTCCGCCATCCCTACTTCAGGGTGCTGGGAGAGCTTGGGCAGGCAGAAAAATCCCAGTCACCAGGAAGCCTGAAAGTGTCAGAGCACAAACCCTTTCAGGGAATGCCAAAGATGAATGACCAAAAAGTAAGGAAGTTGGGAGATGTGGTTCAATTTGTGATGGGGCAGTTCTCTGTGAAGGGCGGTCATGAGTCCTACTTTACAGAGAACCATCTTCTATTTGAAGGGTTGGCGGAGGATAGTGTTCTATTGGAAGCCATCTTCTACTTCAGGGGCAGACAACCTTTTTGTGTTGTGGGCGTATTTGATAATTCGAGGAACTGTCTTGGGCTTGGACACCATCCCCCTCCTGACAAAAGTTCCTGGATTTCAGGAAAAAACCACGGCTTGGCTCGTGAATGTGAGCAGAGCTGGGTGGGCAGCGGGAATCCACTGGGCCCAAAGAGGGCTGGATTTGCAAATGACAGACATCCCCAGCTCCAACCAAACAACTGCTTTTAACCCACAGTTTTCAGCACCAGCAGAAACCTATTTCACAGCAGTATCAGCTGCCACTAAGAAAATGTCTTACTTTCATTTTTCCCAAAAGGGGTGCCAAGGTGCTCAGGAATGTATTAATATCTAGGGATGGATGAACCCACTCCTGTTTGGTATTGGTGGGCACCTGGTGAAGCTCTGGCCCCACTCAAACACCCTCCCAGACCCACACTCAAGCCCCCATGAGCTCGCCAAGCCACCCACACTCACCCTGGATCCCATCCGTGAGTGCCTGCCATTTTGCTGAGCTTATTTTTATGGGGAAAAGGAAGTCATTAAAAACTCACATATTTAAAGATGTGCAAATTCAGGGTGGGAAAGCTTGATATATACAATATTAGATCAGTAAATGGGTAATTTATGCCCCCAATATTGCCTAGATAGCCTTTCCCAGCCTGAATTTGCGCATATTTAAATATGTGCATTTTTAATGACCTCCTTTTTTCTGTAAAAATAAGCTTGGCGAAATGGCGGGCACTCACAGACAGGTTCCGAGTAAGTGAGGAGAATGTCTGGGAGGTTGCGAGCGGGGGTGAGCAAGGCCAGAGGCTTGGTGAGCACAGTCTCGGGGTGCTGCCAGGGGGAGCCCAATGGACTCCTGGACTCAGTCGGGTATCCACATCATCCCTGTTCATGCCCATGGGCACCACATCACCTGTCCCTGCTGTGTTTGAAGGGTTGTACAGTCCATGTCCAATTTGAAGAGAAAGAGCACTAAGAAGGGGAGAATTCTTGAAGGTGCCTATTATCAACAGTTAGCACACAGGCAACAGACTGAGCAGACAGACAGGTCACCCACAGTCTCCCCCATTATGGTGAGATATATTCTATCTCTATTCAATTTAGAGTGATGATTTCTAAATTTGCCCCTTTGTATATAAATTAGCAAATGCAGATATGTTGGAAATCTATGTCCTTGCTTGTTCTTTTTTGCGATGCACTTCCTCTTTGGGGGTGATTGTAGGTGGCCACCCTGTCCCCATGCCTAGGGAGGCTGGAGAGATTTGAGATGGACTAAAATAAGCTTGGATTTCTAAGAATCCGACCTGCGGAATCTGCTGCAGAGTGACCCCCTCAGGCCACGCGGAGTCCTTGGGCTTTCAGATCTTTTTTTTAAACTACCATGAAATTTACATATACTTATTCATGGGAAAATATGCAAGTTTCTGCTGAGATTGGTAAATATACATGGGGGAAAGCTGAATGGAATGGGGGACAATACACTAAATGTTACGTACTAAGGTAAATGATGCAAATTGTTGTAAACCCTCTTATGGAAGTATTTGCATATTTTTCCACATAACGAAAAAAAAAATCAAATCTGTTTGTGGTGAATGGAAGATGGAATGAAAGGTGCCTGACAATTGGTGAAACACAGACAGAGTGGATTTTACATAGTCCGTACACCCCTACCCATGCATCACATCGGAATCTATTTTCCAAGTGAATGCTTTAAACATGTATCAACCCTTAGTTATGCCAGTTTTTCACAAAAAGCTTGTGGAGGGCCCAGGGAGGAACAGAGAAAATAGTTCTCCTTGCCTACTTGTCTATCCACTCCCCCCCTTGACATTTCCCAAGAAAAACAAACATTCTTGATAGGGTAGAAAGAGTAACTGATGTTCAGGAGGGCTTGCTGGAGACAGGAAAGCCCTCATCCTTAACTAGGAATGCATTTCCTGAACCTGTCATTCCCTGCCAGGGAGCATGGGATTTCTCATTTCTAGATTTCCCCTGCCTACCAAACTGAGTTTGTTTGTTTGTTTGTTTGTTTGCTTATTTGTTTGTTTGTTTATTTATTTATTACATTTAAATCCTACCTTTTGTCCTCTTTAAGGAATCCAAGGAGGCATACATAATCCTCCTCTCCATTTTAGCTGCACAACAACCCTGTGAGGTGGGTTGGGCTGAGAGTCTGTGACTTGCCCAAAGTCACCCAGTGAGCTTCTGTGGCCGAGTGGGGACTAAAACCTGGATCTGCCAACTCCTAGTCCAACACTCTAGCCACTACACCACACTGGCTCTCCAGTTGGGAGACAGACAGAACCACAACCTCTGTTTTCCCAATTACTTGCTTGATCTGAACGGGAAGGATCTGCCTCAGAATGGGGTGGGGCTCTGCAGAGTTCAAATTCCTACATCCCCAACAATTCTGAATTAGGGATGTCAGAGGAATCTGGTTTGAGGGTGGAGCTCAGTGAGTTTTTGCCAGCTCGGCCTCCCAGACACCAGCTTGCAGATCCCTGAGCTCGCCCAACTCGGTTTTCTGTTTTTTCTTTCTTTTGCTGCAAGGTGCGATTTGCACAAAATTGTGGGTATAGCTATTTATGGAAATTGTGATATATGCAAAATCACGTCTGTAAACAGCATAAATAGTAAATGGTCTAATTTACACTTGACATTCTGTGTTAATAGTGCTATTTATTGCCATGGTTTTGCTCAAATGGCAATTTCTGTAAACAGCTACACCCACGATTGTGTGCAAATTTGTGGCTCTCAGCAAAAAAACAAAACAAAAACCATGAGCTCAGGGTTGGGCAACCAGCAGGAGTCTGGCAGGCGGCGCATGAACAAGGAATAGGGGAGTTTGCCCATCCCTATTCTGAATTCTCCCCCCAGCATCCCCAACACTAGTCTCCAAATCACTGTGGGTGGCAGCAGTGGTGCCTAGATGGATTGCCATGTTTGTTGGCACATAAAGCAGTAGGGTCCCGTGTGAAATTCCTTTAACCTTGAGTTGGACAAATCAATGGCTCCAAGCCCAGCTGAGCGCCAGCCCACAGGAGAGCCTTAGCCCTTTCAGGAGTGTGAATGGGTGACAAGTTATTGAAGTGCCTCACTCCTCCATAGGGATGCACGAAAGTCACTTACCTGGTCTCGCAGCTTGCTTCGCGGTGGGGGGGAGGCGCTTTGCTGCTCCCCCCGAAGTTCAGGCCAGGGGGGGAGGCTTCCCTCCTTGCCCGGCCGAAATTCAGGCCGGGGGGGGCTTCCCTCCTCGCCCGGCCAAAATTCAGGCTGGGGAGAAGCGCCCCGTCTCCCCGGCCGTGAACTTCTAAAGAAGAAAAAAAACCCACCCCTGTGATAGGCTACGTAACGATTAATGTAGCCTATCACGGCTAGATCTGCAAAGTTAGCCGTGATAGGCTACGTTAATCGTTACATAGCCTATCAAAGGGGCATTTTTTTTTTTTTTTTACTTTTCTTGTAATGGCGGTGGTGGCAGCCGGTCGAAAGACCGGCTGCCGCCCCCACCCCTGACAAAGACCTGCCGAACCGCCGCCAGGACCCACTGCCGGGAGGGACATTCATGAAAGGTAAGTCCCATCCCAGGGGGGGGGGCGGGGGGTGGCAGAGAATTTCTCCCCGAACAACCTTCGGAGGACCAAATGCGTTGGCACTCGGCCCCCCAAAATTTCGGGGAGAAATTCTCCCCCATCCCTACCTCCATCCAGCAGTTAATAATATAATCAACTGCTTAGATGCTTACTATCTAGGGCTAAGAATAAAGTTTGAGTTTTTGAACTACTAGCTCAGAATGTGAGGGTGGACTAAGGGGCACCCGAAACTTTCCAACAATTGTGGGGGCAGCAACTTAAAAAAGAAAAAATATAGAGGGCTTACCCTTGGCAGTGATAGTAGGGGTAGGGTCTCTCTCTCTCTCTCTCTCTCTCTCTCTCTCCCCTTTCTCTCTCTCCCCCCTCTCTCTCTCCCCCCCCTCTCTCTCTCCCCCTCTCTCTCTCTCTCCCCCTTTCTCTCTCTCTCTCTCTCTGTCTTTCACTTGCTGTTTACTTGGCAGAGTTCCTCCAAATGCCCCTTGAATTAAACTATGTCATGGTGAAGCATCATTCTAGGGACATTTGGGGCCAAGAGATCCTTTTCATATGTAGGGTCACTCACGTCTAGGGATCTCTCTTCAGATGTCTGTACTCAATGCATGGCCACCAGGGGTGAGGCTAACCTGTCCAGCAGCATGCCTCTACTCCTTGTTCTGTGAGTGGAATATGTATGAGAGAGGCCTATGTTGTAAAGGGGAGAATGAAAAGTCAGCTGCTGAATGCTGTGATTTTCAATACATCAAATGGCTCCGGGGGAAGTCAACAGATACTTGTTAACAGTCATCATTATCTTCTTGATACTGTCATTGAGAAGACCACCACTGTAGCATTCAGTTGTATAATCCACATACAGCATCTTTGCTGGCATCATGATGGGAATTCAGCTGCACAATCATGAGATGCAAATGTCATGATTAGATCTATTCTTCCTTCATTGCACAAACAGAAGATGTGAAGCATTTGCTGAATGAGTGAAACACGGCTCATAAATTCAGTTCAATGGTATGTGTTTGTTTGTTTGCCAGTTGATAAAGAACACTGGAATGATTCAGTGAATCCATTCAGAAAATTCTAGGTATCTTTGGACAAAAAATGCTGTGTTGTTGATGGCTTTCCTGGAGGAAAGTTCATCTGGAGATACTTCCATACAAAGGATAAAATCCTGATCCCCATGGAATGAGAGGGTAAATGTATTTTTCTTTCACTTTCCCCCTTTATGAACCAACTTTGGGCCGATCTACATTGCGCCCACCATCGCAATGAATTGGGTGTCCTGTCAGGTTAAACGCTCTCGCATTAAAACGTGATTATTCACACTCACCCATTTTCCCCATTGCAGTGCTTCATCAAAAGCACAAGCTTGGTTCACACTCGAGCGCTGTGCTGTTTTCCTGCTGTTTTCCTGCGCGCGCTTGTCTGATCTCAGATGCTAAGTGGGGTTGGCCCCGGTCAGTAGTTGGATGGGTGACTGCCTGGGAATCAGGCTTCCTGCATTGAGCAGGGTGTTGTTGTATCCCTTCACATGAGATTAAGTTTTACCCCGTCCTATCCACTGCTCTTGATTTTTTTTAAAAAAAATTCAGGCGTTATCCTCGCAGAATAGGGGCTTCTCCGCAATGTTTTTTTTTCCTAATTCAGGCATGATCTTTGAAGCTTCGAAGTTGTGAAGTTTTTGGTCTGATCTAACACAGCACTTCATAGAATCTTAGAATCATAGAATAGTAGGGTTGGAAGGGGCCTATAAGACCATAGAGTCCAACTCCCTGCTTAGTGCAGGAATCTAAGTCAGAGCATCCCCAACAGATGGCTGTCCAGCCTCGTCTTGAATGCCTCCAGTGTGGGAGAGCCCATTATCTCCCTAGGTAAATGGTTTCACTGTCGTATTGCTCTAACAGTCAGGAAGTTTTTCCTGATGTTCAGCCGGAATCTGGCTTCCTGTAACTTGAACCTGTTATTCCATGTCCTGCACTCTGGGATGATCGAGAAGAGATCCTGGCCTTCTTTTCTGTGACAACCTTTCAAGTACTTGAACAGCACTATCATATCTCCCCTCAGTCTTCTCTTCTCAAGGAGAAACATACACAGTTCTTTCAGTCTCTCCTCATAGGGCTTTGTTTCCAGTCCCCTGATCATTTTTGCTGCCCTCCTCTGAACCCTCTCCAGCTTGTCTGCATCCTTCTTAAACTGCGGTGCCCAGAACTGGACACCGTACTCAAGATGAGGCCTAACCAGTGCTGAGTAGAGGTGAACTAGTACTTTATGGGATTTGGAAGCTATGCTTCTATTAATGCAGCCCAAAATAGCATTTGCCTTTTTTGCAGCCACATCACATTGTTGGCTCATATTCAGCTCTACAACAATTACAAGATCCTTCTTGCTTGTAGTATTGTTGAGCCAAGTATCCCCCATCTTGTAACTGTGCATTTGGTTTCTTTTTGCTAGGGGCAGAACTTGGCATTTATCTGTATTAAATTTCACTTTGTTGTTGTCTGCCCAGCGCTCCAGCCTATCAAGATCATTTTGAATTTTGTTTCTGTCTTCCAAGATATTAGCTATCCCGCCTAATTTCTTCTTATATTCTTAATTATCTCTGTAATCATAAATGCTTGGAAATTATTTCAAAAAAGTATAGAAGGGTTACCCTTCCTCCTTTACACGTTTTCAATTTAAGAATGGAGAATAGGAACAAAATTCAGGAAGTTTATTGCACTTATGCAAAGCATTTTGTTGAAACAATGTTGACACATTTTATCCAAATTATCGTTTATCTTCTGATCAGCTTCATGGAGCAGTCCTGGGAATTGCAGCTGGCTTTCATTGATTCAAAAGAGCCCATACACTGAATGGCTTTACAGGACTGGAGAGAAAGAAAAGGGTAAAGCAACAATTTCTCTTTCAATGGGGGAGAAGGGAAGTAGTGGGCTATTCATCTGGTGAATTGTGAGGCTGTGTTTTTGCCAGCAGTTTTTCATGTGATTTACTGCTCCTAATTGTGCAAAGAGAGAGCGCAGTTTGCACTACATTCTGAGAACTCTGAAGGTTTGTGGTCCTTGGCTTTCTCTTGTAAAAAAAGAAAAAACATATTTAAAAAAGGCTAAATGTGTCTTTGCATGCTTGGCACAGACAATCTGTATTTCTTTTCCTGCCCATTGCACACGCCTTCAGTCAGGAAGCAATATACGAAGCACCTGATACTCAGTCAGACCTAGGGATGAATGGATTATGTAAAATCCATTCCATCTGTGTTTCATGGATTGTCAGACACCTTTTGTTCCATTGTCCACCCATCGATGGAATCGCTTTTTTTAGTTTCCAAATTTGCACAATTTTTGGAAATTGGAAAAAATTTGCCTGTGTAAAATGCACAAATTCCCCCAAAATGTGTGTTTTCACACTTTAGCCTATGGGGAAATGTGCATTTTATCCTTTTTGTTCTTGTGTATTTTTCTATGATGAAATTCAAACAAAATTCCCAAAGGTTAGAAAAATGGTTTGCAAGTCCGCAGAATCTACCCAACAGGGGAAAAGCCGGTCTGCTGAAGAATCCGTAGGTCGGATTAATAAAAATCTGAACTTATTTTGTTCCATTGTAGATTTCCCCGACATCCTTAGTCAGACCTCTGGTCCATCTAGACCAGTATCATTGACATTGACTGGTGGCAGCTCTCCAGGGTTTCAAGCAGGAGTATTTCCACTCCTACCTAGAGTTGCCAGGGATTGAATTTGGGGCCTTCTGCATGCCAAGCAGGTGCTCTGCCACTGAGGGATCTCATGAAACTACTGTGTGTGAGAAAATGCATCATTAAATATAAGAACTGCTTATACTGGATCATACCAGAGATCCATCTAATCCACGCACTATGTCTCCAGATGTCCTGAGGAACTTCACAAGCGGAACAAGATGGAGGAAGCCATTCCTTGCTGTGCATCATGCCAACATCTTGTATTTCAATGTAATATTTAATATTTATATGTGAACTACTTAGATATTTTATTATATTAAGTGGTATATGAATACTTAATATAATAAAATATCTAAGTGGTTCACATATAAATATTAAATTTAATATTTTATTTAATTTATAGACATTTTATTATATCAAGTGGTATATGAATACTTCAGTCCTAAAGGAAATCAACCCTGACTGCTCATTGGAAAGACAGATACTGAAGCTGAAGCTCAAATATTTTGGCCACCTAATGCGAAGAGAAAACTCCCTGGAAAAGACCCTGATGCTGGGAAAGATTGAAGGCAAAAGGAGAAGGGGATGGCAGAGGATGAGATGGCTAGATAGCATCACCGATGCAATGAATATGAACTTAAGCACACTCTGGGAGAGAGCGGAGGACAGGAAGGCCTGGCGTGCTATGGTCAATGGGGTCACGAAGAGTCGGACACGACTGAATGACTGAACAACATATGAATACTATTAATAAATAATAAAAAATGCTATAAAGACTATTACCCATGTTGGCTAAATATAGCCTCTGTATTCAGAGGTAGGGATGTACGAAAGTCACTTACCGTTTTGCGGATCTGCATCGCGGTGGGGGGGAGGCGCTCTGTCCCTCCCCCCGGAATCCTTGACAGTGGGGAGGCGCTCCGTCCCTCCCCCTGGAGTCCTGCCTGGCCGGCTCCGTTCTGCGGGGATTTTGCAGAGCCACTGGCTGGCTGCGCCCGCAGCCGGACATCCAGTCGCTGCTGGGCAGCAGGGACGCAAATGGTGGCGGCTGTAGCCACCACCATTCGTGTCCCTGTACCTTACTGTGATAGGCTACGTAAATATTTACGTAGCCTATCATGGCAAATTAAAAAAAATGCATACGCAAATGGCGGCGGCTACGGCGGCCACCATTTGCGTTTGCTATTTTTCATCGTTCTAGCCTACGTAAATATTTATGTAGGCTAGAACGGCGAAAAATAGCGAACGCAAATGGCGGCCACTGTAGCTGCCGCCATTTGCATAAGCTGCGCCCGGCCGCGGCCGTCCAGGAGACCAGCTGCCACTGCTGCACCCGCCGCAGTACCCGCTGCACCCACCGCCCCCCGCTGCCCCCCGCACCTGTTGCTGCACCTGCTGCACCTGCCGCCGCCACCCCGCCGCAGCACCTGCCGCCGCCCCCGCCACCGCCCCCGCTATGGGAAGCTATGCACATATATCTGTATGGGTGTATACCCCTTGCACACTAACAGTGAACGTGCAGGTGCTGGAGTGTGGGACCAGCATGTCTAGGTGAGGGGGTGTGGCTAGTGCATACGATTCGGTTACCACGATCATGCATTCTATGAGTGTATGGGGGATTGTGTAAAAAAGGATTAAACCAAAGAAAAGTGGAATGGGTTCACAAACACAGGTTCAAAAGGGGACAACCAGCTTTCTAAAATAGGGGATTGTCCTCCGTAAAGTAGGATACCCTCAGTTCTGCGTGGGGGATGCAGAGAACCTTGAATTTGGCTTCATCTTTGTTTTGTTGTTGGGGTTTTGGGATGGGTTTTCATCGGGGTGAATTTGTGCTGTATTTTTGTTTTGGTAGCAGGAATTTTTCTGGAGGAGACTGAAGATCCCTTTGAATTTGGCAGGATTATTTATTTATTTATTTATTTACTTATTCATTTATTAGATTTATTAGCTGCCCATCTGTCTGGCTACCTGGCCACTCTAGGTGGCATACAATACAAATAACAACATGATGTACAACAAATTTACATAATCAACTGAACAAAACAATCTTCCTCTAAAAAACCCTAACCCACCCCAAATGTGTGCATGGGTTTTTTTCACCTCTACCAGTGTTGCAGCAATATTTGACATTAGGCTGCATCTTTTTGCTGGCTGGAAAGTGTCCGTGAGGTTTTGCAGGGTGAGATGAGTCCTTGAATACTGATAATACTTCTTTCTACTTAATAAAGATAAGTCTTCCATTTTTGTCCCCATCCACTTTGCCTTTGGCCACACCCATCTCTGGAATGTTCCCCTCAGGCTGAGAGTAGGGATGGATGAAAGTCCCTTACCTGGTCCTGCAGCTTGCTTCACAGTGGGGGGAGGTGCTCCGTTTCTCCCCCTGAAATTCTTGGTGGGTGGGGAGGCGTCCCGTCCCTCCCCGCTGAAGTTCTGGCTGGGGGGGAGCGCCCCGCCTCTCCAGCCCCGAAAGTTCTTCTGTGGGGAAGTAAAAAAAAAAAAAGTGATAGGCTACGTAAAGATTTATGTAGCCTATCATGGCTAGATTTTCAAAAAACACCATGATAGGCTACGTAAATCTTTACGTAGCCTATCATGGCTGACTTTGAAAAAAAAAAAAGTGCGTACGCAAATGGCGGTGCCCATGGGCGCCGCCATTTGCGTTCCTTATTTTGGCACGGGTAGTCTACATAAAGATTTATGTAGACTACGGCGAAAATAAGGGCAACGCTATTTGCCCTGTAACCTACTTTTCTACCATGTATGAAGTAATTCAGAATTCAGCTTGGCTTCAAATTCACACACCTAAATGAGGACAGATGAATCATAAACAATATTCCTGAATAAACATAACATCTTTTGTGCATCTTCAAACCATCAACTGCTGTCAGATCAAGGTCAGCTATATAATAAGCCTCAGCTTCACATTATGCAAGAGGTTGTGAATGACTGGCGGGCTATGAATACCAGACGGCTTGAAGCACATGAGGAAAGTTAGCAAGGCGCTCTTTGTGGGCATTGCATACAGATGGCTGCACTTGTGACTGCACAACTAAGAGGCAGTTTGAGAAACAGCAACATATTTTTATTAGTAACTTATGTCCAACCTTTCTTCCAGTTTTTGTCTCTCCTTCCTGCCACTTGACCTAGACATGGGTCACAAGATCAAATGAAAATGATAATAACAAATAAATTAAACATTTCCAAAAATAGGATTAAAATAAAATCAATAGTAGAGCAAACCATTCATCTACCCCCAAAGTGCAATGGGAGCAGCAAGTCAGATAATTGGGCCCTTCTAGGGACAGCAGTCCATAATATCGTAAAATCATTTTATTTATTTAAGTATTTGATTTGTACCCCACCTTTCTGCCAAGAAAAATGGCACTCAAGATGGCTTACAATCACAAATAAAACTTGATTAAAACAACAGTAAAATCAAATGCATTAAAACACAACAACACAATAACAACAGAATAAAAACTGCATCCATCCCAACAGACGTGCTTACATACCAAAGGCCAGCTTGAACAAAACGGTTTTTGTCGACTGGTAAAAGGACAGCAGAGAGGGAGCAAACCTAGCTTCCTTCATCAGGGAGTTCAACAGCCTGAGAGCAGCCACAGAGAAGGCCCTCCTTCATGTTGCCACCAAACATGCCTGTGAAGATGATAGTCCTGAAAGAAGAGCCTTGACAAAAGATTCATTCAAGATGAAGCTGGACAGCCATCTGTCAGGGATACTTTGACTTAGATTCTTGCATCGAGCAGGGGGTAGGACTGGATGGGCTTATAGACCCCTTCCAACCCTACTATTCTATGATAGGGTTGGCGGAGAATTTCTCCCCGAAACTTCGGGGGGCCGAGCGCCAACGTGTTCGGCCCCCCGAACAAGTTTCGGGGAGAAATCCTCTGAACCCCCCCGCCCCCCGCACCCCCCCCGGGACGGGACTTAACTTCACCGAATGTCCCTCCCGGTGGTGGGTCCGGCCGGCGGTTCGGCTGGTGTTCGAGCGGCGCGGGAGCGGCAGCCGGTCTTTCGACTGGCTGCCACCGCCACCATTGCAATAAAAGAAAAAAAAACAAACACGCCCCCTGATAGGCTACGTGACGATTCACGTAGCCTATCACGGCTAGATTTGCAAAGTCAGCCATGATAGGCTACGTCAATCGTCACGTAGCCTATCACGGGTGACTTTAAAAAAAAAAAAAAAGTGTGTACGGATAATGGCAGCCCCCATAGGGAGCCGCCATTCCCATTCCTTATTTGGTCGCTGTAGTCTACGTAAATGTTTACGTAGACTACGGCGAAAATAAGGGCAATCAGGGGGCTTTTTTTTTTTTTTTAACTTTCGCGTTCGCGGCTGGGCGAGGCGGGGAGCCTCCTCCCCGGCCTGAATTTCGGCCGGGCCGAGACGGAAAGCCTCCCCCCCGGCCGGAACTTTGCGGGGGGAGCAGCGAAGCGCCTCCCCCCCACCGCGAACGTCCTTCGAGGACAGGTAAGTGACTTTCGTCCGCCCCTATTCTATGATTCTCTTCAGCATGAGGCAAGGTCTCTAGTCAAATGCTTGCTCCCTAAACAATCACCTGTGTGATTCTGCTTAGGGATGTATGAGAAATTTGTTTCAGTTCATTTTTATCAAGATTTACCCTGTTCATACTTTCCAGACTGAACATGGACTTGGATGCAATCTGCAGTTGAAATCTGTACATTTCTGAGCTTGCAATGTGATTAGGGATGTCACAGGAGTCCAAGAAGGGTCTCCCCACTGCTTGGCCTCCCAGAACCCACTTGTCAAGCTTCCATGCTTACTGGACCTATTGGCTGAGATGCCACATGGTCTGCGAGCACCCGGAAGCTGCCCGTTCCCTCAGCAAGCCACCATTTTGCGAAATGTGGGAGCTCAGGTTTTTCTGTAAATGTAAATGCCATAAATGGCAGCTGTAAAGGGTCCATTGACGCAACATTGCACAGCCCATTCACCGCTTTCCAGCCACCATTTACACAGCATTACATTTACAGAAAAACCCGAGCTGCCATTTTGCAAAAAACTAGCTGCTCGCTGAGGGAACGGACAGCCACCGGGCACTTACTGGGTGCTTGCAGACTGTGCAGCAGCTCACATGGTGCGGTGAGCAGGGGCGGCCAGCCAGTGGGGGTCCAGCAGATGGGCAGTGGTGCAGACAGAGCCCAAATGTGGGAAACTCGACTGCATAATTTGTGGTAGAGTATGTCCATCCCTAAAAGTGATTCATGGACAAAAAAAACACGTGTTCAACATAGGGTTGGCAGAGAATTTCTCCACGAATCTTCGGGAGGCCGAGTGCTGACGCATTTGGCCCCCCGAAATTGTTGGGGAAATTCTCCGCCGGCCCCCCGCCCCCCGCCGGGATGAGACTTACCTTCGGCGAATGTCCCTCTTGGCGGTGGGTCCTGGTGGCGTTTCGGCGGCGTTTCGGCGGGGGCGGGGGTGGCGGCCGGTCTCCTGACCGGCTGCTGCCGCCACCATTGCAAAAAAAAAAAGTAAAGTAAAAAACACACACACACACCCGTGATGGGCTACGTAACAATTTACATAGCCTATCACGGCTAGATTTCCAAAGTTAGCCGTGATAGGCTATGTAAATGGTCACGTAGCCTATCACGGGTGATTTTGAAAAAAAAAAAAAAAAGCACGTACGCAAATGGCGGCGCCCATGGGGCGCCACCATTTGCGTTCCTTATTTTGTCACGTGTAGTCTATGTAAACATTTACGTAGACTAGGGATGGCGGAGAATTTCTCCCCGAAACTTCAGGGGGCCGAGCGCCAACGTGTTCGGCCCCCCGAACAAGTTTCGGGGAGAAATTCTCTGCACCCCCCCGCCCCCCGCACCCCCTCCGGGACAGGACTTACCTTTGCCGAATGTCCCTCCCGGCGGCGGGTCCGGCCGGCGGTTCGGCGGGTGTTCGTCCTGGGCGGGGGCGGCAGCTGATCTTTCGACCGGCTGCCGCCGCCGCCATTGCAATAAAAGGAAAAAAAAAAACGCCCCCGTGATAGGCTACGTGACGATTAACGTAGCCTATCACGGCTAGATTTGCAAAGTCAGCCATGATAGGCTACGTCAATCGTCATGTAGCCTATCACGGGGGCGTTGTTTTTTTTTTAAAACTTTCGAGTTCGCGGCCGGGCAAGGCAGGAAGCCTCCTCCCCGGCCTGAATTTCGGCCGGGCGAGGCGGGAAGCCTCCCCCCCCGGCCTGAACTTCGCGGAGGGAGCAGCGAAGCATCTCCCCCCCACCGTGAACAAGCTTCGACGACAGGTAAGTCACTTTCGTCCACCCCTAACGTAGACTACGGCGAAAATAAGGGAACACTATTTGCGTTACCCTTATTTTCGCCGTAGTCTACGTAAATCTTTACGTAGACTAGACGGGCCAAAATAAGGAACGCAAATGGCAGTCCCCATGGGAGCCGCCATTTGCGTACGCGCTTTTTTTTTTCTTTCAAAGTCACCCGTGATAGGCTATGTGACGATTTACATAGCCTATCAGGGCTGACTTTGGAAATCTAGCCGTGATAGGCTACGTAAATCATTACATAGCCTATCACGTGTGTGTGTGTGTTTACTTTTTTTTTCGTGGCCGGGTAGATGGGGTGCTCCTACCCGGCCTGAATTTCACCGGCAAGGGATGGGGCGCCTCCCCCCGGCCTGAATTTCGGCAGGGCGAGGCGGGGCGCCTCCCCCCGCTTGCCTGAACTCCGGGGGGAGAACCGAAGCACCTCCCCCCCACCGCGAAGCAAGCTGCGGGATGAGGTAAGTCCCTTTCGTCCATCCCTAGTTCAACAGCATGCATACATTTAAAAAAATGTGCATGACAAATGTGTACTTTTGAAATATGCACACAAATATGCTTTAATCAATGGAAGAAGAATGCATACATTTCAAAGATGTACAGAATTGATGCATACATTTGGAAAAATACACATGAAAATAACACAGATTCTCATGTGAAAAGTAAAAGGCTATTGAACACTGCCCTTCTATTTTATAAGAAAAATAAAGTATAATTTTAAGATACCTGTTTCCTGCATTGACATCCACAAATCAATCTTCCTTCCTTCCTTCCTTCCTTCCTTCCTTCCTTCCTTCCTTCCTTCCTTCCTTCTACCAGGAGTTGTCTTGCTTGTAGGAACTCAATTTAATAGAAAGGAAGAATTGATTATGTTGGCCATGCCCTGATTCCCCAGGAGAACAGTTTCAGAAGTAAAATTGCATGACCTCTGAGTCCAAGGCTAAATTGTCTTGAGTGCAAAACCAGGTATAAATTGCTGTCAGATTCTCTGTAGGTTTCATCAGTTGCACGAGGCCACTATATGACTATTGCAATGCCAACACACTCTCACAGATTTCAGTGGATGGAAGGCATTTTTAGACAGATGTTCAGGGCATTTTGCTTCACACAATTGTTCTCTTTGGTTGCACAACTATTTAGGGCCCATGGCATGGATCCATAAATGGCCTACTGTGCAAATGGAACTGTGTTCATGGTTCTGAATACAGTGTTGAAGTTGGATTAGGGTGGCCTACATTCAAAGACTCACTAGGCCATAAAACATACTGATTTGCCTTTGGCAACTCACTAAAGTTCTTTTCAGCCTTTCATTCAACAATAATGAAAGAATGCATCCAAACAGAGGGTGACAGGCTCTGCCTTCAACCTATATATGTTCATTAGAACATCTGTAGAGATCCTGATCAGGAATCCTGCAAAGGCTTAACAGTATCTGAAAACTGCTTCAGTCTAATTTACTCACAGGAAGGTGGTGAGATCAAATGATATATAAACCAGGAACAGGCAACCTGGTGCCCTCCAGATGTGTTGGACAACTCCCATAATACCTGACCATTGACCATGCTGACTGGGGCTAATGGGAGTTGTAGTCCAAACATCTGTGTGCTGTCTGGCATCTGGTTTGTATATGTAGGCATTTCAGGTGGTTAAGTGGATGGGGGTTAGAATTCTGGAATGTACCATATCAGACTGGAGGTTAATGCTTCCCCAAGTTTAAAACCAAAACCAACCACAACTCTATGTAAGAAGAAAACTCACGTGTGAGCAGGAAAGTTTCTAGCATCAGAGTGAGAAAGGTTCTTCCTACTGTGGTTGTTTTCTACTTGCAGGAAGTTGCTTTTATTTTTAACAGCAGATTATTCAAAGGATGACCCTCTCTCTGTCTGCAGAGGTACAGTCAACTGGACTACCTCAAGAGATGCAGCTACAGATCTTTGCCATAGGACCTTTTTAAATGAAGGAAATCAACAGCTAGTGGGGTTTGTGTGCCCTGGAAACAGGGAACACACTGGTGTGGGGAGAAGCTGGAATGTAGTCTCCTCTCGCATGCTTTGGGGCTTCACACAGTATCTTCACAGTACAGGAAATTCCCATGCCCAGGATGTGATATAGAAGCAGGGCCTTCAGTGCATAGATCTAGTGCTAAGGCCATTCTTGAGTGAGTCATTTCTGCTGTGTCAGAAGAAAACAGACAAAGATCCTTTGTCCCTATGGTCAATATACACTGGATATTTATGAAATATATTACTATCTTCTAGCACTGGCTTGAGCACCTCTTCCTTGGCTTTATCCAATGAGTCTGTCAGATATATAGGTCTCCTTGAGGAATAATTGCATATGGTCTGAAAGATGGCTGAAGGGCCAAGTGATTGACCTTCTTCCCCTCCCTGACCCTAAGTGAAAACCTTACTAGCAAAAATTACAGGTCAATCTTCCTCTGTTTAAATTACTTGCCTTTGGATTATACATTTAAGGAAGTGGCCAATTTCATTTGATTGAATGTAATGATATGAATTGGAAGTGGGGAGGGGGAAATAACATTACTGTGTTATTATTTTCTACCAGTTGTTCAATAACACTATGGGGTCGATTTTATACAAAATTAACGCAGCGGTAAAGGTGGTGGAATTTGCAGTCAAGGACAAAATTCTTTCCCCCTTTATCCTGAGCTTTATACAAGCCCAGCTTTTACAAAGGCCAACTGAATCTCCTAGCTATTGCATCTGAATTCAGGATACCTGGCAATTTAGATTTCCGTTTCTTTGTTGGAATGCCTGAGAGAACAGGTTTGATGATAATTTTTTTTATCATATAAACACAGAGGGCCAAACTGAAATCAGGGACCATTTGGAGCAAATGGCATCTGCTTCAATGAAAGCTGTGCTAGTTTACACCAGGGCTGCATTTTTTCCCACCAAACCTACCTTTACCACTTTTTTTTTCTCCCCGCAGAAGAAAAATGAATTACTGGGGGAATCCTTGGCTTGTTCTGCAACAGTTCTTTTTTTATTCTTATAAAGCCCATAATTGCCTTTGTTTATCACTGTCCTTTTTTTGCATAGCAGCCTAAGTTGACCTTGGATAAGGATAAATGTGGCCTTTAGACAATACAGATGACTTGGACAACCTGACTTATCTCTGTATTAATTTTCATTAAATGCAACAGCCCATAAATCATGCAGGTGTCGTTCAAGAGCAGAAGTACCCGTGATTGTACTGACTGAGACTATAGATAGCGCTAACAGTGAAAGAATAAACATTATGAATGAAAGGATCCCCCAGTTTCGATGATATACCAATGTTACACATCTATGACATAAAAAACTGCTTCTTATGATAATTGACAACATTTCAATGGAATCTCCCAACATCACTTCCCAAGTGGCTTCTCACTAATAAATAACAGCCTCGTTTCATGTCAGAGCTACATTGCTTTGTGTAAATCACTGGACATCTTTGTGTAAGTAATGCCTTGAGCATAAAGGCATCCTCAGTTCTCTACTCCCAGACTGTCATGTCTGTAGGAAAAAATGAGTTCACTTTAATTAAGGATGTATGAGAATTCCATTTGGATTTGTTTTTACTTCGAATTAGCCCCATTCACAACTGTGAACGTGAATGTGAACACGAAGGCAGTTTTCCGGAAAAGCTCCCAAGTTCCCAAACGTGCAGTCGCATTTGAAAAATGCACATTCTTTTAAAAAATAAGCTTTTGAAAAATAATTGATGGGCTGAGGATTCCCCCATACCACTTGATCCTGCAAGCCCCAGTCGAGTCTCTTCCCATGCCACTCACACCCAAATGGGGACGCGAGCAGTGTAGGAAGGTGCAGTCTGGCTTGGCACCCCAGCCAAGTTAGACTCCTTCTTCCTGCCCTGATTGTGCCTTGATCAGGACCCAGTAAGGGCTGGAAGGTGCCGCTCAACTGGATTGCCTCTCTCTGAATGGGGGGGAGGGGGGGAGTGGGCATCATGACACTGATGATACCAGTCCTATTGATTTCAATGGGTCTACCTTAGCTACAATGAAATGGATCCAAACAATTTGTTATACCTTATTCTGTCCAGATGATTTGTGGGTGAATTTTTGATGAGCAGTCATGGAAACAATTCATAACTTCAGTGATGGTGCTCAGTCCAAGGAATTGCATACCATCCATATGCTCCAGGGATCTCATCCAGCAAATACAGACTGTGCTGACAAGCTCATCTTAAAGTTGGGGGTATTAATACACATTTCCTACTGTAATGTAAGATTTCAGAAACATTTTTGATCTACAAATGAAAATTATTCATATTTTTTCAATCTAGTAATATCCATCATTAATGCAATAACTCAAACTTTCTTTTTGCATCTAAAATCACACATTGAAATCCACATTCTTGCTTGTATTCTTTCCAAATTAAAATAAAAGCACACCACTTCTACTCAAAATGTTCCAGTTATTCATGCTGACCTCTCCCAAAATCTATTTATTTATTTATTTATTTATTTATTTATTAAATTTATTGATCGCCCATCTGGCTGGTCACCCAGCTGCTCTGGGCGATGTACAACAATAAAAACAGTTTATACAATAAAATTCAACATTAAAAATATCACATTTCTAAAATTACCCTAGCCCACCCCAAATGCCTGCCTGAACAACCATATTTTTAATGCATGGCGGAAGCTCATTAAAGAGGGGGCATGGCGGAGTTCCCTAGGGAGGGAGTTCCACAGAGTGGGGGCCACCACAGAGAAGGCCCTCTCCCTCATCCTCACCAGGCACCGGCCTAGCTGTCTTGGCTGATGGGTCAGAGAGAAGGTCATCTGAGGCTGATCTTGTTGAGTGGCTTGTCTGGTGTTGCTGGAGGCGCTCCTTGAGATAGGCTGGGCCAGAACCATATAGGGTTTTAAAGGTCAAAACCAACACCTTGAATTTGGCCCAGAAAACAACTGGTAGCCAGTGCAGCTCCTTCAGCACTAGAGTGATGTAATCTCGCCAGCGGCTGCCTTTAATCAGGTGAGCTGCTGCGTTCTGTACCAGCTGCAGCTTCTGAACCATCTTCAAGGGTAACCCCACATAGAGTGCATCACAGTAGTCTAAACGAGAGGAGACCAGGGCATGTACTACTGATGGAAGCAGACGGTCAGGAAGGTAGGGGCGCAGCCACCGTATCAGATGGAGTTGGTACAGTGCTGTCCTGCTCACAGCTGACACCTGAGCCTCCATGGACAGCTGGGAGTCTAAGATGACCTCCAAGCTACGGACCTGGTCTTTCAAGGGTAACCGTACCCCATTCAACACCAGGTCAACATCCCCCAACCTCCTCTTGTCTCCCACCAAAACTATCTCGGTCTTGTCAGGGTTCAGCTTCAGCTTGTTCCTCCCCATCCAGCCACTCACCATCTCCAGACATTAGGACAGGGATTCTACGGCCAACCTTGGTGAAGATTTGAATGAGAAGTAGAGCTGTGTGTCATCCACATATTGATGACACCACACCCCAAACCTCCTGATGATAGCCCCCAGCGGCTTCACATAGATGTTAAATAGCATGGGGGAGAGGATGGAACCCTGTGGCACCCCACAAGTGAGCGGCCATGAGTCTGAAACCTTCTTTCCCAGTGCTACCCTCTGGTACCTGCTGGAGTGGAAAGACCAGAACCACCGCAATACGGTGTCTCCAATGCCCAACCTCTCTAGGCAGTCCAGGAGGTTACCATGGTCAACGGTATCAAAAGCCACTGAGAGGTTGAGGAGAACAAGGAAGGAGCATTCGCCCCTATCCAGAGCCCTCCTCATATCATCCACCAAGGCGACCAAGGCTGTTTCTGTCCCATGCCCAGGCCTGAAGCCTGACTGAAATGGATCTAGATAATCGGCTTCTTCCAAGTGTGCCTTCAACTGCATTGCCACCACCCGCCCAATCACCTTGCCCAAAAAAGGCAGATTTGAGACTGGGCGAAAGTTGTTCAGAACTTCTCCTGTAACCAAAATATCTTAGGCTTGTATCTCTCAGCTATTGATTTCCAGGACCCTTGATTCATTGAAAAGTTTGTCTCTCCATATTTTTTAGTTCCACTGCGAGGTAATGAATACCTGATCTTCCTTCTTAACCAAAACCTTGGATGTTCCCTAACTGAACAATTTCTCGGGAGTTTAGTAGTTGGTGACCTGCTATAATGTGAATGGCTCATAACATTTCTGCCTGATAGATTCTTATTCATGCTTACCTTGATCAAATATGTATGTCCATTCCCTTCCCCACATTATTTCCATCTGTCTTCATTACCATTTCTGAATCTTAATGGAGAAAGACAATGGAGAAATAACTTGTTAGGTGGCAGTATACAATAATTAGGGAAGGCAGTTGGGGGCTTGAGCTTGGCAGATTACCACCAGCTCGGACCCCTGGACTAGAGTCTCCAGACCGCAATGCTCGCCCAACTCAGCATGCGCCAAGTCAGGTAAGTGCAGCAGGCCCTGCTGCTCTGCCAAGCCTCCATTCTGCACAAAACAGAAGCTCGGGCTTTTTCATAAAGACAGATTTTACATAAATGGTGGCCATAAAGAGGTCTATTTATGCAACATTACAGGTGTAAATGGTCTATTTAATGGACCATTTTACAGTGCCATTTACATAAAATCAGCTTTTTTGGAAAAGACCAAGCCACCATTTTGCATAGAATGGTGGCTTGGGAGAGGAGTGGGATGCTGGCCGCACACCACTCACCTGGCCCCCGCACAGTGCCCAGTGGCTCGCCACATGGCTGTTGGGTGTATGGCAAGTGGCAAACAGCATGCGGCATGGACAGGGGTGAGTTCACCCATCCCTACCAATAATGGCCCTGTATTAGCAGTTGTTGAAACAATCCAAAATTTCAAGAAGGGCACAGATCAGTAGTGCTCATAAAAGGGAACTCTGCTGACAAGTCCCATTCCAGAAACGAGCATTTCCATGGTGGGTCCCCATGAGTTCATTCCATGGTGTGTTCTGTGAGCATAATGGAACCAGTGGAGACTCAGCGACAGTATTGGATACTGCCCAGAGTTTCCATTTTGTTTCCTATCACTGTGGTTGGCCACTAAAAGACTCAGGCTAAATGATGGGAAACGGTGCCAGTTTAAAAGTGCCCAAGAGGCAAGGCTGAACTATGATAATTGAAAAACAATCCTTAGATCTTGCCTTTCTTCTTGTGTTACATTATAATGAAGAAAAATGTCAGATTTCCACTATATATCTCAATTATTTAATTACTGAAAAGTTTATGAGAAATGCCACTACCACATGACATTAAGAGGGATCAGATGTACCCTTCAGGAAAAATGCTGTAGAATTAAATGGAGAATAACCTTTCAATAAAATGTCTAAACCCACCTATAGGATTCTATCAGAGCAATCCAAATCCTTGGCTAAATTCTATGAGATTCTAGAGAGCTTCTTGAACAAAGATGTAATTTTCTGTCATATGAAATGAGCCAGGGTAATTGCCATGGAATACTCTTCATTTTCAACTGAAAAAGTATTAGTACAATCAGGCTTCTAAAAGTCAAGGTTTAATTAGGCTGTCGCTATTGGAAGCAAACGCCTAGCTTGACGTTCTGCAGAAGAAGAAGGCATTTCTTCTTCTTCAGCTGTAAAACTCTCATCTCTGCTGCAGTAGCCACCTAAATGTACTGCACTGAACAAAGGTCCTGTCTCACAAAACCTCACCTCACCCCACCCCACCCCATCCCACCCAGTTTTCCATTGCCCTCCCATCAGTCAGCATTCTATGCCCACTGACCATTCTCAGTCTTCGTAGGCTGTCTTTGGGGGGTGCTCTGCCCCTTAGGGCTTTTTTCCCTAAATATCCGTTTTCCTTCTGAAATCTTCAGAGTTCTCCAAAGCCTGCTGATGCCTCTCTTTTGTATGTGGAGTGACATCTTTTAAAAAATATTTTTTTGTTTGTTTCCAACATTTGCATACCGCTCCGTATCTGGACAGATTCCGGAGTGGTTAACAATAAAAGATAAAAAGATAAGAAGATCAAAGAATAAAATTCCATTTTTTTAAAAAAATAATGCCAATAAAAACCGTGGCTGGTCAGTCAAAGAAGGCTTCCTCCAATAAAAATCTTATCAGCAGGTGCCAGGAAGAACGCAGTGTTGGCACCTGCCTGACCTCCACAGGATGGCTGTGCATAGACCCCCTGATACAACTCAGAGGCCACTTTGGGGCTTCTGAGGCAGGCTTGATTTGGCTCAGGCTGATTCCAGGGGGCCCTGACCCACTTTGGCTACGAAGTGCCAGGGAGTGGGGTAGCAGTTCAGATTCTGAAGGAGAACCACCAGACATGGAGGAGGTGTTTTTCCAGGCTAGTCCAGACTTGACTGGGCTGGCTTCTCAGGTTACAAATGCCCAGCTGGCTGAGGATGAGGGTTCCTCTCCACACACCCCTGTGAGAGACAGCGAACAGAAGGAGGGGGGGTTTGGAGAGTCTGATCTAATAGACTCCAGGCTCAGGCACAGAGCAAAGAGAGAGAAGGCAGGGTAGGGATGGGGGAGAATTTCTCCCCGAAACTTCGGGGGGCCGAGAGCCAACGCATTCGGTCCTCTGAAGGTTGTTCGGGGAGAAATCCTCCGCCCCCCCGCCCCCCCCCGGGATGGGACTTACCTTTCATGAATGTCCCTCCCGGCGGCGGGTCCCGGCGGCGGTTCGGCAGGTCTTCGTCAACGCAAATAGCGTTGCCCTTATTTTCGCTGCGTGAATCATCACGTAGCCTATCATGGGTGACTTAAAAAAAAAGTGTGTACGGATAATGGCGGCCCCCATAGGGAGCCGCCATTCCCCTTCCTTATTTGGTCGCTGTAGTCTACGTAAAGATTTACGTAGACTACGGCGAAAATAAGGGCAATGCTATTTGCGTTGCCCTTATTTTCGCCGTAGTCTACGTAAACATTTACGTAGACTACAGCCACTAAATAAGGAACGCGAATGGCGGCTCCCTATGGGGGCCGCCATTAGCGTACGCGCTTTTTTTTTTTTAAAGTCACCCGTGATAGGCTACGTGACGATTGACGTAGCCTATCACGGCTGACTTTGCAGATTTAGCCGTGATAGGCTACGTGAATCGTCACGTAGCCTATCAGGGGGCGTTTTTTTTTTTTTTACTTTCGTGTTCACGGCCGGGCGAGGCGGGAAGCCTCCCCCCCTGGCCTGAATTTCAGCCGGGCCAAGGCGGGAAGCCTCCCCCCCCGGCCTGAACTTCACGGGGGGACCAGTGAAGCGCCTCCCCCCCACCGCGAACGTCCTTCGAGGACAGGTAAGTGACTTTCGTCCACCCCTAATTTAAGTCTGTACATGTGTGTGCTGTCTGCTAAATGTTTGCATGTAATGTTTTTTATATTATGTACAATATAGTAACATTAAGGTTCTTAAGTGTTTTAAACTGCCCAAACTCCTTTGGCTATTGGGCAGTATAGATATGTAACAAATGAAATGAAATGAAACTGAGAGATGCTATTTGGAGAGAAGACAGAATGTCTGCATCTCCAACTACAAATTGGTAATAAAGCCTCATTCTGGCTCGGTTTCAGTTCTGGTGGCTTTGGAGGGAAGCACCAGAAATGGTCTGAAGGGTCACTTCTGCTTGGGCTTTAGGGGTCACAATCCTTTGTTCTCCCTCTTTGCAATCAACACACGCCAGGATACCAGGGTTCAGGCTCACTACTTTATTAGTTAACAACTAGCTTCCTTACAAATGCAAATTCTAGACAAGTCTTAGACTGCAATGATAACAGCTAATCCACCCATTTTTGAATATCAATAGAAGAGCTGAAGTCAGAGAAGTTGCCAGCAGCCTGGGCAAGAACTTTCAAGCTGAACCATCTGTGTGCCAAGGTCTTGGGAAGAAGGCCTTGCCATATCTGAGCTCACTAGGGAGGGAGCTTTCCTCTGTTCTGGCTGCTCCCATTCCGAATCCGAGCTGCTAGACATCTCCACACACTCAGATTCATTCCTGACATCAGGCTTCATCTGAATCTGATGCACATCCTTAGCTAGGGATGTACTGATTTGTCTATAGGGATGTCAGAGAATTCCGCCATGGATCTTGGTGAGGCCGAATGCCAGTGCATTCGGCCCCCCAAAATCTGTGGCAGAATGGCCTGCCCCCTGCCCCCCCCCGCAGATCCCCCCTGGGATGAGACTTACCTGGGGCGGATGTTCCTGGTGGTGGCGGCTTCAGTGGCCGGTCTTCCGACTGGCTGCCGCCGCCGCCATTTGCAGTCTGGTCATTTGGGTTTTTTTTTTCAGAGACGTGATAGGCTACGTAAAAACTTACGTAGCCTATCACATCCCGGTTAAAAAACAAAACAAAATGGTGTATGCAAATGCAGCGGCTACGGCCGCCGCCACTTGCGTTCCTTATTTTTCGCTGTCTTAGTCTACGTAAATATTTACATAGACTATTATGGTGAATCAAAAAGGGACGCAAATAGCGCCCACTACGCTATTTGCGTTCCCCTTTATTTTCACCCTAATAGTCTATGTAAATAATTACATAGATGAAGACAGCGAAAAATAAGGAACGCAAATGGCGGTGGCCATAGCCACTGACATTTGCATACGCCTTTTTTTTTTTTTACCCAGCAGCCACTGCGGCCGGAAATCCAGCTGCGGATGGCCCTGGCCTGGCCGGCTGCTCTGCGGAGCTGCCGCAGAGCAGAGCTGGCCATCGAGGATTCCAGGGGGGAGGACCGGATCGCCTCCCCCCCTGTTGAGGATTCCAGGGGGAGGGACGGAACGCCTCCCCCCCACCATGAACAGAATCCGCAAAAAGGTAAGTCACTTTCGTACATCCCTATTTGTCTAAAATCCATTCCATTTGTGTTTCGCAGATTGTCAGGCACCTTCCATTCTGTTGTCCACGCATTGCTGGAATCAGGTTTTTGTTTGTTTCTGAATTTCTGCATGTGCAAAAATGTGCAAAATCCCCCCAGATGTGCATTTTCATGCTTTAGTCTATGGGGGAAATGTGCATTTTGGCCGGGTTTTTTAAAATGTTGCTTTCTATGATGAAATTTGTGCAAAGTCCCCTACAGAATCTGAGGGGCATATTGATGAAAACCTGAGCTCCTTTGGTTCCATTGTAGATTTCTCTGACGTCCCTATCCCTAGCAAGTATACGGAGGTGAACTCTCTCTAGGAAAAAAAAAAAAAGATTTCTGAGGGAGCAGGAGAATCCATGAGTGAGAAAGTGCTTTTTTTGGGGGGGGCCTGCTGAATCCAAGCTTTGGGTTTGGCAAGATGGAAGGAGGTTGATGAGATTCTGATACTTTCAGACACAACAACAATGTGAAATGAAACTAGTGTCACAGATGAAAAGATTATTAAAATGGCTAATAATTGCTTCTCACTTTACCTGACACTTAAGTCATGGGGGAAGAAGAGGCAAATCCCACTATATCTAATCATCCAAGAATCAACAGTGCTAATAGCATTTGTATGGTAATAATTAAAAGGTCCCCCAAAGAATAGAAAAGCAAGTTATCATGTTGAGAAATGTATTACTGCTGCCTAAATGACAATACGTAAATAAAGTAAAATTAAAAGTGTTTGCAAATGTAGCTACCCTTGAGATGGAGATGGCTCCGTATGCTATCACAGTGAGGAAGCCAGACAAAATGTATTCATTCCCATCAGCATACTGATGAAACCTCCCACTGTGTAGGCTTCCTGAATAACAATGAACATGCAACATTCCCTTACAATGGTGCTTCTTATCCATCATACACAGTGTACTGGCACCATTTTAGAAATAGGCAAAAAGAAAAATAATAAAAAAATGGTTTGCAGAATTCTGCTCATGTTAAATCTCACACTTTTGTTCTCCTGCCTGGAGGTGGAGGTGGGAGGGTAACAGCATTATGATTGGACTTCCTGCATGGGAGAAGGCTGCTCCGTCTTGCAGCTGATGTTGAATGGAGAGAAAAATGGGAATCAGTCTGTGTGGGTTCAAGAAGATTAGAGGAAAAGAGCTGGTGGTGAGTGAGAAAATGGGGATCCCTTATGCCAGCCTTCCTCAACTTGGTACCTTCCAGATGTTTTGGACTACAACTCCCAGCATTTCTGACTATTGGACATGCTAGATTGGGCTGCTGGGAGTTGGAATTTCAAAACATCTCAAGGGCACCATGTTGGGGAAGCCTGCTATATCCTGAGTCAGACCATTGGGATATCTTGGCCCAGCACTATTTTCTGGCAGTGTCTCTTCAAGGTGTTTTAAACTGGAAATGCTGCAAGGGAATGAACTTGCAACCATCAGTATGCAAAGTACTGAGTTATGCTCCTTGTCCTTCTGATGAGCTGAGGCCATTCTTCTCAATAACATTCTCTTCGAGAAATCTTGCTTTCAATCCAGTCTTCACACGGACTCTTCTGTACATTCAATGACCACATAGAGAGGTTCTCAGGGCCTGATCGGGCAGGGTCCTTACTTGAGTGGAGGAGCTTTCCAAGTATACATCTGTACATGTGAAGAACTCATTCTCATGAACATTCACTGATGGTCATCAGGAATAAGGATGTTGCTGGTATCCAGCTGGAGATTGTGGCTGGGCAAGAAATCAGGCAAGCGTGAGGATCCCCAATCCCTCGCTGTGCTGCATGTATGCCTGTAATATTGCATAAATGGCCTCTTTACATCTGCCATTTGCATAAAATTGGCCTTTACAAAAAAGGTCGAGTTGCCATTTTTACACAAAATGGCAGCTTGGTGAAGGATCGGGTGGCAAGCACAGGTGGGTGGCTGCTAGGGGTCCAATGAGAGACGTGCAACCCAGACTGCACAAAGTTTGGCTATCTGTAATTGGTGCGGGGGAGCAGAACATGGTCCTGTGGTTTTAGAGTCAGAATCTGATTCAGACTTAGGGAGCAATCCTACTGGGATAGGCGGCTACCTCTGAACTTGGAGGCGACCGTCTATCCAATGCAGGGCAGGAGAAGCACGGAGGGGATTGTCCCCTTTGTGCTTCAGCCACCCCGCATTTGTGGCTAGACAGCCGATTTCGGATGTCTAGCCACAGGAAGTTGGAGGATGGTAAGTGGTGGCCAGATGGCTCATTGGATGTGTTGTACTGGATTTCTGATTTCCTTGCCCCAGCATGTCCCCAGGAATGCCCCATTTTCACCTCTCCACACTCCTCTTCTGAGTGCAGAGCACAGGGCTGTTCCATGCTGCCTACTAGGCAGCGCAGGAGGGCTGAAGGCTGGTTCTCAGGGAACCAACCTATCCTATGGCTGTCTAGCCGCTGACTAGCAGCCATAGGATTGTGTGCCCCTAGAGCAGGACAATTGGGAACCTGGTCTAGTCATGGGGAGCTTGGGGCCTAGCAACCCAGCTCTTCCTAATCTCCCATCTGACTGCAGGCCAAAGGAGGATGATACTCCCTATCAGTCTCAGCTAAAAGATGTAACTCGGAGGCCTTTAAGGAGGCCTCTGATTTACAGCCTAGGAATGTGGGAGGCATGCATGAGGAAGACTCCACAGGGGAGGTTAAAATGCCAACGGAAAAGGGCATAACGGAGACACCCCCTCAGATGTAGAGGTCATCAAAAGGAGAGCTTTAGCAGCCCCTCCCCTGTATCTAAGCCAGTGCACAGGCTGGGAAGCCTTTGTTGAGAACAATGTATGAAATGCTCAGAATGCTTTCTTGCCTGGACTTCTGAATCTTGAACTTTTGTCTAGGGATGGATGGACTCACCTGAGTCTGTGCTTGGTGGGCACTTGAGGAGCTACAGCTGCTGCTCGCCCACTCAAGCCAGTCTGCACAAGCCCTTGGGGGGCTCTGCTAGTGGTCTGGGAGCGCCCCGCAGTCATCCTCTCCTCCATGTGAGCCACCATTTTTATGGAAGAAGGGGCTCTAGATTTTTGTATATCTAATGTTGTGCACAACAGCGGCCATAAAGGGCCATTTCCGCAACATTAAATACACCAAAAGGGTGGAAATGGCTCTTTATAGCCACCATTGTGTGCAACAGTAGATATACGAAAATCTAGACCCCCCATCTTCCATAAAAATGGCAGCTCGCATAAAGGACTGATGGCAGCTGGGCATGAGCGGGCAAGTCCTGGCCACTCACAAGGCTTGGCAGGCGGTGGCAGTGGCTCACTGAGCCGGGTTCAGGGGGCAAGTGGATGGGGGAGTCCAACAGACTCCCAGACCTAGTCAAGCACTCATAGCATCCCTACCTTTGTCTGCCTTGAATCTTATATTGTTAGGAATCTGACTTGCAATATATTGCTGGGACTCTGACTCCATATGAATTCCAGCCTTGGAACTGTCTTTTGAACAAAGCAATGTGCCAATAGCATCTGCCTGGGCTATTTGTTTTATTGGGGATTAAAAACATTCTAAGCTCTGCCACGAGCTCTGAAAAGCTGCTTGCTGTAACCTGATCTACTGTAAGAAAGAGATTCATTGTAATCTGTGACCTGTGTCAATTTGCCTGAGAGTGTCAGAAAGCTGAGCCTGACATTCTAGCAATGGGAAGGGGCTAGCCTGAAGCCCTCCTCACATTTTTTTTTATTGTGAGTTTCAACAAAATAAAACAAACAATCAAAAACATAACAAAACCAAAAAAGAAAGAAAAAGAAAATATAACAACATACTCTAAAGTCCTCAGTTTCAAATATTACAACATTCTAGGGAGAAAAAAAAGGGGGGGATAGATTACACATAAATTTCAGTAAAGGTGGACAAGATATCCAAATATAAGTCCATTCTCAAGTGATGCCTATATGCCACTGTTTCAGATCTTGCTAGTATTGTTCAGTCTTCAATCCATTGCATTATAGGCAGGGAGCTTTTATCCTTCTGGTATTGTAGTATCAGTCTTTTAGCAGCCAAGAGGGCATGAAAAATCCATTCACACTGACCGTGTGTTATGTTCCAAAAAGCAGGTGAATAGTTTAAGCGGACATGTACATCAGTAAATATTAAAGAACTTTCCAATGCAAAGTTTATCTGTATAACTACCTCCCTGAAGGAGGCAACTAATGGGCATTTCCAAAACATAGGAATAAAAGAAGCATTCACTGCATTATGCCTCCAACAATTAGCCAAGTTTGACAAACCTTTGTTAAAGAGATGTTGTGGCCAATAAACCCGAAACAAAAGTTTTTGCTGAATAAGGCATAACTGGAGGTCTATAGAGATATCAGATATAGATGCCAAAATGGCGGCCCCTGTTCCATTCCTGCTGTAGACACTGTGTATCATATTTATTCACTGATAATAAGTATTTATAAACATGAAGCGTGGGTCGATATACCTGGTCAGCTTCAATAAGTGTTTCCAATAGCAAAGGAGACTCCAAGGCAGAAAAAGCAGCAGGACCAAATTTAGATACTAACACATGTTTCAACTGCAAATACTGCCATTCAGCTGTAGCAGGCAAATCAAATTTATCTCGCAAAGTTGAAAATGCCATTTTCCTCACATGCCTTAAATATGTGGGGGCAGTGCTTCTAACCCTCTTCCTCCATGCTGAGATGAAATGGCATTCAATTTTGGAGCCCCATTCATGAGTGTCAAAATTGGGATATATTTTCACTGATTTTCAGGCATGTGCATGCCAAAATTAATTTCCTTTAAAGGGGAGGAACATAAGAACCTGCCCTATATTGTGTCATGCCATCGGCCCATCTAGCCTAGAATTGTCAACGCTGACTAGCAGTAGGGATGGATGGACTCACCTCCATCTGGGTTCTACAAACACTCACCAGGTCACTGCCCCCGCTTGCCCCCTCGGACTCACTCGCGTGCTCACATGCTCACCCCGACCTGCTTGCACCTTGGACAGTCCTTTAGAATTCTGACTAGTTCTGATGGAAACCTGGAACAGATCCACTGCCCCACTGACATCGAAGCCACCAGCCTTCACTGATATCAAGTCATAATCTCTTTAAAGAATTGAGGAAGCCAGGCAACTCTGTATTGTTGTTGTTGTTGTTAATTACATTTCTATACTGCCCCATAGCTGAAGCTCTCTGGCAGTTTAAAGAAGTTGAGACATGAAATACAATATAAAAATTTTAAAAGCCATTTACATGAAAGCACACAGACAATATACACAAACAACATATAACTAAAAATGATATGTCACTGATGACTGACATTGTGTGGCTTCTCTAGGGATAACACCCCTACAGCAGCCCTTGCACCCACCCGCTGCTGTGGGAGTTGATATTGCCTAGGCCAAGATTTTTTACAGTGTCTCCACAGCAAGCTAACTTGCCACTGCTGAGGCCATCAGAGGGAGAAGAAACGGCAGTCAGGAAGTCCTCCATCATACCTGGATCTGTATGAGGCCATCAGAGAGAGAGAGAGAGAGAGAGGGAGAGAGAGAGAGAGAGAGGAAGCAGCAGCCCTTCCACTGTGTCCATGACCTGCTGAACTTTGCAACTAACCGAGTGCCTGCATTTCCTTTTGTCCTCCTCCCTCCCAATCCCATTTCCTTTTGTATGTGTGTGTGGGTTGTTTTTTGTTTTTTTTTAGATTGTAAGCCTGGGGGCAGGGGCTGTCTTAAAAATATCTTTGTGAGCTACCTTGAAAGCTTTTTTTTGGTTTGTTTTGCTAAAGGATAAAAATGCAATAAATAAATAAACAATGAGGCAGAAAATTATGTCTACAGGATTTCAGTTCAGGAAGACTCAGGTGGCAATCCCATACCTACTTACCTGGAAGCAAGTCCCATTGAATTTCCAGATGAAGCTTGTATCACCCTGCCCCATTTCTGGAATTTTACGGGGGGTCCGGATGACATAATCTTCCACTTGGAACCCTCCCATGTTTTCCCACCACTCTCCCTCTCCCTCCCTCCCCCCACCATCTATCCACAGAGAATCCATTAAGGGGAAAAGGGTGGAATAGCTGCACAGTGCCTTCTGATTGGGAGCACTGGAGGCCCACCATCTGGAAGCACCTTTGTTGTTTAGGATTTGTTTGCTGGTTTCTTCTGGCAAACTGCTAAAGGTGCCAGCGAGATAACTATACAGGATATAATTATATGGTATCCTGTATTTTACTATGTCTTAGCCAGTGGAGTGAAAGATGGAATTGACTTCAAGTGAAGAAGTGCTCTGTAAGCAATCTTAAACCATAATTAACAATCCTTTACTTTTTGGATGACTCAACTGTCTCCTTTGATAATAGCCTCTGTTAAATGAACCATAAAAAGGAACAAGCCACAGATCTATTCCCTGTGTATGTGCCAATGGGAGGTTTCTCTTCCTGTTCGGTAGATACAGGAAGAGTTTGACTAGGAAATGCCAAAATTCTCTGGCCATCAGGGGTGGATTGGGTTGGTCTTAGCCACATGAGCAAGGATCTGAAATAGTTCTCCTTGTCATGCCATGCTCATCTGCTATAGTGGCTATGACAGAGCGGCCATTACGTATGTGTACATATTTACCTGGGGCAGTTATTTTCAGATTTGTTCTGGGATCCTGGAAGCTCATCTGTGGTCATGCAATGAGAAGATCAGTAATGGTAGATAAGCTTCCGTGAAATTCAATATCACCTTCCAGCGCCAGCTCTAGGTTGTTGAGGGCCCAGGGGCAAGATATCCTAAATTACCCCTGCTCAGGGAGTCTACATACTCACCACCACTGTCACCATTGTCACTAGCTGATTTTGCTCCTTATTCTCTTTCTCATCATTGCTACCACTTGTTTCCATGACAGGCAGACAGCCAGTGATCAAGCAGGCAGTGGCATCTGCTGCTCCTCCTTCTGGCCACCTCCATTGTCTGGGCCACAGCAAGAGGCAGGCAAATAAGAATGAAGAGGAGAAATGATGCGTGTGTGTGTGTGTGTGTGTCAGTGGGTTCCTGCTGGGGTCTGGGCCCTCGACAGGTGCCCATCCATGCCTACCTTGGACGCTGACCCTATCACCTCCATTAGTGATCTGCCCTGAAATGTGAAGGTAAAGGGAGCACTGTGACCTAGGTCATGCATTCAGTTCATGGAGGGAGCAATCCTATGGCTCATAGACATTCTTTGGGAGGCCATAGGATAGTGGGGATTCCCCCACCCCCTCCAAGGTTGGAGACATCACTCCAACCTAGGAAGGGGGAGTCAGAGATCTGCCCTCCTTACCTGCCCCCTCACAGCTAGTTGACCCATGCCGATTGGCCTCCAAGGTTGGAAAAGTGATCTTGGAGAGGGAGGATAGGGGGTGTTCCAGGATGTGGGAAGGAGAGGAGACTGGAGAGGCTACAAGCTATCCTGAGGCCTCTCCAGCCTCCCTCCCACTCCAAAGCACCCAAGCTAGATGGGCAAAAAAGCCCAGCTAGTGAAAAAAGGCAGGGCAGGAGGATGGGGAAGTGAAGATTTCCTCCGCCACTCCTCTCACCCCGCATTGGATGATCAGGATCCTCTGAGTTCAGGGGCTTCTGATCATAGAAGGTGCAATTGATACAATTGCGTCCTAAGAGCAACAACGAGAGCTGACAGGCCTGGACAGTGTTGCATGCGAACTCAGTGCTTGCCCTAGAAAATGCCCCAGAATGCCCTGCAACATGTTAAGCTCCTGCGGGAGGCATGCAGGGGTTTCCTGAAAGAGGAATCCATATGGAAAAGGAGTGTCTGGAAAGAGGAAGCAAGTTTGTAAAGGTCTGATCTAGGGAACAGAGAAAAGCAAGAGTCTCTTATAACTGCATCTCCTCTAGGGAAGGAGATAGCAATGCTCATATGGTCGCTCCCTTAAATGCTTCTCTGCTGGTGGGAAGCTAATGTCAGCTCCACTTGGAGCAGCCAGTTAAATTTCTCACAATGCCTTGGAGCAATGCTATGGCACGGACATTGTGGGCAACTAAAATGGTGGCTCCCGGGCCTGCAGTTCTTTGGGTAGAGATTTCGGAGAAATCTCCAGTGGAATCGAATGAGTTCAGATCTTTATGAATCCATCCTGCAGGTTCTGCAGCAGACTTTTCCCAAGTCAAACAGATTCCATGGACTTGTGGACTTATCTTCTTCTTTACTTCCTGGAATTTTATGCAAATTGAGTCATTAAAAAATATGGGGAAAAAGACCAGCCAAAAGTGCTCATTTCCACATTCTGCAATGGAATTTCCACTGCAGAATGTCAACACTTCACATTGCCTGAGAGACACAATGCTTGTGAAATGGAGCTGGTGCTCACAGCCAGCTGCCAGTCACAATGAAGGGCAGAGGAGTCAAGTGATGTCCTTGCATTGTATGCGCAAACCAATGCTTGGTATGTGCAGTGTTTTTAGGCACTTCCCCAGGTGATTTAGGCGTTTAGTTGCAGACATTCTGTATTGTCGACAATCCTTTGTTACCTTGCTGAAGAAGAATGTTAGTGGTATATTAGTGTGATTATAATACCTTTAACACATTTGGGATGTCAACAACAATGCCTTCTAAGTAGTATATTATGCAGATTTTTAACAGCAGCACAGAACATTTGCTGGGCGAATGAACACCCTCTGCAGTGTATGTAAATCACAGCCCCAGATGCTCTCATGATTGATTGTGATGTGAATTTCCATAAATTGCATTGTTTTGGAGAAGTAAGCTGCCTGTGATGGAGGGGAGTTTATCATGATCGCTCCAAAGTAAAAATAAGCATATTTCTTTCTGTATCAACTTTCTTCCTTGCAATGCTCAGAGAGGATTTATGGCGTTGGGATTCAGCCTTGATAATTGTTGCAAGGATATATTGCAGAGGTACCCATGGGCTTGTGCTTCTCATCTAACTCAGTGCCTCTTTTAAAACTTTGCCCTCCAAAAAATGACTATTATATAGGATCAGATCAGAGGCAGGACATGTCTTGATGCCAGATGCTGGGGACAAATCATGTGTTCTCAGGATCTTCATGCCTTGCTGTGCAGGTCTGAGCCAACAAGACTCTTTGCATGTTCTTATCCATGTGTTTGTTTGTTTGTTTGTTTTATACTATGCCCACTGGAATGCAATGCACTGGCAAGTATCATGGAAAAGGACCATGAAGGCTTATCCTCAGAGAATTCCAAACCTTTGTCTTCAGAAGAAGAGGTTCCACAGTTAATGGTTCAGGGAGTGTGGACTCTGCTACAGAAAGTTGTCATGAGGCTTCCACCTCCTTGGGACACATTTCTCCAGAAAGACCCAGAAAATTGCTCCCTCCATCCAGAGGAAGTTGCATTATCATCCTCAGACTGAGGACTCAGGCCGTGAGCAAACTGGAAAGCTATAGCCAGTCTGACATCAGTGTAGCCTGTGATTGCTAAAACCGGCCAGGCCCCTTTAAGAGACAAAGTCTCCATCAATATGGCAACTGGTACAACCAGCCTAAATGCGGCCAAACTCTTATTCAAGCTCAGTCTTGCTCTGTTCCTTGTTGGAACAACACACAGACATCCGTGTCTGGTTTTCAGCACCACTCAGAGAATCTGGCCCCCCAGAGTCCGTGGCAGAATGGACCACCCCCCCGCCCCCACAGAATCCCCCCTGGATGGGCTCTACCTGGTCGTTGGCAGGTCCGGTCCATCCAGCTGTCCATCCATCCGCCGCTGCTTCTCTTCAGACGCAAATGGCGTCCAGCGTAGCTGACGCCATTTGCATTCCTTCCTTTTGCTGTGATAGGTTATGTAAATTTTTACATAGCCTATCATGGCAAAAGGCAGGGGATGCAAATGGCATCCACTACGCCAGATGCCATTTGCATCCGAAGACCGGCAGTGACGAAGAAGTCAGGCAGCGTCTGGCCCCGGCCGGCAGCTCCGCAGACTCACTGCGGAGCGGAGCCGGCTGGGGAGGATTCCGGGGGGAGGGTCAGATCGCCTCCCCTCCACCACAGACGCCCCCACCTGAAATGAGGTAAGGGATTCATACATCCCTAGTCTGGCTTCCTTGTGAAACCTGACCTGTTGAAACCTCTGCTCAAGATTGGCCCATAGCACAACCAATGAACAGCACAGAGCATCAACAGCCTGAAATGGTACAGTAGGGCACAATTGTGGCCAGCCCCCCAGGGTGGGGCAGGCACACTGACCACACACAGAATGTGGCTACACACATTGCTGGGATATCGGCAAGGGGGACGGCCAAGTTAGCTTCACCCACCCTGGGGGGCAGTCTGGCCTATCAGTGGGAGCACTGCTGGTTGCTCTTGAGCCAAGTAATAATTTTTTACCCAGCACCCAGATTGTCTGAGAATACTGGGGGTGGAGGGTTGTTGTTGTTTTACCCACTCTGTACAGAGCATCAGGAGGGATAATTAGCTGTTAGCAGGGGGTATTGTTAAATAGTTCAGGTGGTTACAACTGGTAGGAAGTGTGAGTAGGAAACCCGACTGGTGAGCCTCTGGAGGCATCTTCAAGGCATGAGGAGGGCTCCTGGACCTCCCACCAAGGGTCATGGGACTGATGGGTCATGGGACTTGAGGGAGTGTTGCTCAAGAGAGCACCCCTCAACACCAGAAGGTGTGCACAGAAGGCAGGGAAAGACACTGGACTCATAACCAGTTTAGGCTCACCATTGTTGGTGAGCTTAGACCCACACAACTGACATCATCTGCTGCTCTCTTGTTAATAATTAAATAGAGTTTTGGCCCATGTTTCAGCCAGCCTTCTCATGTTTTGCCTCATCTTCCTGTGAGTGTATGGTCTCAATTGTATGTCATATTTTTCAAACCATCATGATTCTCAAAGTAGTTCACAAAAATAAAATTATATATATATATATATATATATATATATATATATATATATATATATAATTTCCTCACAATAACAGATCTGAAATCCCTGGCACTACTGATGGTATGCCATCATGTGGCTACTGGCTGTACTCCCCTGAGAAATGGTTGCAGAAAAAGGGGATATGGGTGGACCGGATATTCTTCAGTCTGCTCCCCAGTCCATTAGGTGTTGCTGTTACCACTACTGCCATCTGCTGTTGTTCTGATCAGATGGTATCAATGTCCCCCATAGAACTCTCAGAGTCAATGGCTGAGGGGAGCACATCTGGGGGCAATGATGTATAAAGTCCTCTCCCCAGTCCTCCTGCTGGTTTTTTACTTCATCAGGTCCAAAGCAGTAGCCACCACGGGGAACTAGCCAAATTAGGCTGCCAGACTTGAATTTAGCATCCAGATAGTAGTTCAGTCTCTGTGTGGGTGAGATTCCTCACCCAGGCTGATGTCCAACTGGAGTGGCTCCTGGGTGTTCTCCTCTGAAAGCAACAAAGCGGGGGGGGGGGGGCTGAGACGCAGACTTCAGAGTCTTCCCCAGCCCACTGGGTATTCCTGCTGCCACTACTTCTGCTACTTCTTCAGTGCCTCTGGGCATATAAAGCATGTTTGCTTAATGCAGGATAGGGAAGTGCAAAATGCAAATCCACCCCCGTCTGGATTCTCCGGGTGCTCGCCCAGCCCCTGCCCTCACTCACCGGTCCCTGGATTGCACTCGCCCCCTGCCTGTCCTCAGTGAGCAGCCTGCATTCACCCCAGCAGCCTCATCAAGTTCTGCGGTCATCATTAAAATAAAAATAAAATGGGGACCGCAAAAATGCGCATATTTGCGAATATGTGGAAATATGCATTTTTGTAAAAGCATGCATCTTCGCACTTACACAAAGATGAACATTTGCAAAATGTGCATTTTCGCGTAAGCAAATATACACATTCGCAAATATGCGCATTTTTACGCATGCACAAATATGCACATTTTTGTGATTGTCATTTTATATCTCAAAAAACTGCAATTGTGGAGCTTGATGAGGCCACTGGGGTGAGTGTGGGCTGCTCACCGAGTGTGGGCAGGAGGCGAATGGGGCAGGGGCTCAGCAAGCAGGACTTGGAGTGTGGGAAGGGGGGATTCCATCAGAGTCCCAGATAGAATCAGGCACCCACACCATCCGTAATGTAGGATATTATTCACAAAAGGGAAAACTACCAGTGCTGAGCTGAAATTTCTCAGAAGAAATATTTCAGAGAAAATACCTAAGAATATTCTCTTCTGTCCCACCTGGAAAAAAAGAGGGCATTTTCCTGAATATTCTTCAAATATTTGTGTGTGTGGGTGCCTTCCTGCACCATTCGGTAATATCAGAACACTGAAGGCATGTGGGAGAAGTCAATTCATGTACAGCCAGGGCCAGAAATATTGGAACAAAGATAACTGTTTTGGCAGTTGGCCTCTGTACACCACCACATTGAAGTTGAAAGGAAACATACCAAGATGGGAGCAAAGTCAGGACTTTCAGCTGTAATTCAAGGGGTTTGACAAAAGTGGGGCACTAACCATTCAGGAAGGACAGCCAGTGGCATACACCCCCCCCATTGCTGGGGGATCATAAGTAATGGAACAAACCAACATCATTTCAAACTTAAGGGTTGCCTTTAATACCTGGATGAAAATCCTTTGCAGTCAATGACTACCTGAAGTCTGGAACCCATTTGTTGTTGTTCAGTTGTTCAGTCGTGTCTGACTCTTCATGACCCCATGGACCATAGCACGCCAGGCCTTCCTGTCCTGCGCTCTCTCCTGGAGCGTGCTCAAGTTCATATTCATTGCATCGGTGATGCTATCTAGCCATCTCATCCTCTGCCGTCCCCTTCTCCTTTTGCCTTCAGTCTTTCCCAGCATCAGGGTCTTTTCCAGAGAGTTTTCTCTTCGCATGAGGTGGCCAAAATATTTGAGCTTCAGCTTCAGTATCTGTCCTTCCAAGGAGCACTCAGGGTTGATTTCCTTTAGGATTGACTGATTGGACCTCCTTGCAGTCCAGGGGACTCGTAAGAGTCTTCTCCAGCACCACAGTTCGAAAGCATCAATTCTTCGGCGCTCAGCCTTCCTTATAGTCCAGCTCTCACAGCCATACATTACTACTGGGAAAACCATAGCTTTGATTAGATGGACCTTTGTTGGCAAGGTGATGTCTCTGCTTCTTACTATGCTGTCTAGGTTTGCCATAGCTTTCCTCCCAAGGAGCAAGCGTCTTTTAATTTCATGGCTACAGTCACCGTCTGCAATGATCTTGGAGCCCAAGAAAATAAAATCTGTCACTGCTTCCATTTCTTCCCCTTCTATATGCCAGGAAGTGATAGGGCCAGATGCCATGATCTTAGTTTCTTTAATGTTGAGTTTCAAACCAGCTCTTGCACTCTTCACTTTCACCCTCAACAAGAGGCTCTTTAGATCCTCTTCGCTTTCTGCCATTAGGAAGGTATTGTCTGCATATCGGAGGTTGTTGATAATTCTCCCAGCAGTCTTAATTCCGACCTGTGATTCATCCAACCCGGCATTTCTCATGATGTACCCTGCATATAAGTTAAATAAGCAGGGTGACAATATGCAGCCTTGTCGTACTCCCAATTTTAAACCAATCAGTTGTTCCATGTCTGGTTCTTACTGTTGCTTCTTGACCCTCGTACAGGTTTTTCAGGAGACAGGTAAGGTGGTCTGGTACTCCCATCACTTTAAGAATTTGCCACAGTTTGTTGTGATCCACACAATCAAAGGCTTTAGCGTAGTCAATGAAACAGAAATAGATGTTTTTCTGGAATTCTCTTGCTTTCTCCATGATGCGGCGAATGTTGGCGATTTGATCTCTAGTTCCTCTGCCTCTTTGAAACCCAGCTTGTACTTCCGGTAGTTCTCGATTCGCATACTGCTGAAGCCTAGCTTGTAGGATTTTGAGCATCACCTTGCTGGCATGTGAAATGAGCGCAATTGTGCGGTAGTTTGAACACTCTTTGGCGTTGCCCTTCTTTGGAATTGGAATGTAAACTGACCTTTTCCAGTCTTGCGGCCATTATTGAGTGTTCAAAATTTGCTGGCATATTGAATGTAGCACTTTAACAGCATCATCTTCTAGGATCTTAAATAGCTCAGCTGGAATACTGTCATCTCCGCTAGCTTTGTTGTTACTAATGCTTCCTAAGGCCCACTTGACTTCACTCTCGAGGATGTCCGGCTCAAGTTCAGTGACCGCACTATCATGGCTATCAAGGACATTCAGATCTTTCCTGTATAGTTCTTCTGTGTATTCTTTCCACCTCTTCTTAATTTCATCTGCTTCTGTTAGGTCCCTGCCTTCTTTGTCCTTTATCATGCCTGTCTTTGCACAAAACGTTCCCTTGAGATCTCCAATTTTCTTGAAGAGATCTCTAGTCTTTCCCATTCTGTTGTTTTCCTCGATTTCTTTGCATTGTTCATTTATGAAGGCCTTCTTGTCTCTCCTTGCTATTCTCTGGAACTCTGCATTCAGTTGGGTATATCTTCCCCTTTCTCCCTTGCTTTTCACTTCCCTCCTTCCCTCAGCTACTTGTAAAGCCTCATCAGACAGCCACTTGGCTTTCTTGCATTTCTTTTTCTTTGGGATGGATTGAGTTGCTGCCTCCTGAACAGTGTTACAGATCTCTGTCCATAGTTCCTCAGGCACTCTGTCTATCAGGTCTATATCCCTTAAATCTATTCCTCACCTCCACTGTATATTCATAAGGGATATGATTTAGGTCATACCTGAATGGTTAGTGGTTTTCCCGACGTTCTTCAATTTAAGCCGAAATTTTTCAAGAAGCAGCTCATGATCTGAGCCACAGTCAGCTCCAGGGCTTGTTTTTACTGACTGTATGGAGCTTCTCCATCTTTGGCTGCAAAGGACATAATCAATCTGATTTCGATATTGACCATCTGGTGATGTCCATGTGTAGAGTCACCTCTTGTGCTGTTGGAAAAGAGTGTTTGCTATGATCAGCATGTTCTCTTGGCAAAACTCAATTAGCTTTTGTCCTGCTTCATTTTGTACACCAAGGCCATGCCTGCCTGTTATCCCGGTGATTTCTTGACTTCCTACTTTAGCATTCCAATCCCCTATGATGAAGAGGACATCTTTTTTTGGTGTTAGTTCTAGAAGGTGTTGTAGGTCTTCATAGAACCGATCAACCTCAGCTGCTTCGGCATCAGTGGTTGGGGCATAGAGTTGAATTACTGTGATGTTGAATGGTTTGCCTTGGATTCATACTGAGATCATTCTATCATTTTTAAGATTGTACCCCAGTACTGCTTTTCCCACCCTTTTGTTGACTATGAGTGCTACTCCATTTCTTCTAAGGGATTCTTGCCCACAATAGTAGATATGATGGTCACCTGAATTAAATTCGCCCATGCCTGTCCATTTTAGTTCGCTGATTCCCAAGATGTTCAATCTTGCCATCTCATGTTTGACCACCTCCAGCTTACCTTGATTCATTGATCTGACATTCCAGGTTCCTAAACAATATTGTTCTTTACAGCATCAGATTTTCTTTTCACCACCAGACACATCCACAGCTGAGTGTCCTTTCGGCTTTGGCCCAGCTGCTTCACTCTTTCTGGCGCTACTTGGAAATGCCCTCTGCTCTTCCCCAGTAGTATATTGGACACCTTCCGACCTGAGGGGCTCATCTTCCGGTGTCATATCTTTTAGCCTTGTGATACGTTCCATGGGGTTTTCTTGGCAAGAATACTGGAGTGGGTTGCCATTTCCTTCTCCAGTGGACCACATTTTGTCAGAACTCTCTGCCATGACCTGTCCGTCTTGGGTGGCCCTGCACGGCATAGCTTATGGCTTCACTGAGTTACGCAAGCCCCTTTGCCACAACCAGGCAGTGATCCATGAAGGAACCCATGGACATGACCAAATGCTGAGTTTCCTCCCTCAAGATGCTTTGCCAGGCCTTTACTACAGCTGCCTTCAGCTGATGCTTGTTTGTGGGTCTTTCTGCCTTCAGTCTTGTCTTCAGTAAGTGAAAAGCATGCTCTATTGGGTTGAGATCAGGTGACTGACTTGGCCATTGAAGAACATCCCACTTCTTTGCCTTCAGAAACTCTTGGTTAGCTTTTGCTGTATGTTTTGGGTCATTATCCATCTGCAATATGAAGCAGCATCCTATCAGTTTGGCAGCATTCGGCTGAATCTGAGCAGAATGTATAGCCCTATACACTTCAAAATTCATCCTGCTGCTTTTATCAGCAGTCAGGTCATCAATTAACACCAGTGACCCAGTTCCATTGGCAGCCATACATGCCCATGCCACAACACTGCCTCCACCATGTTTGACAGATGATGTGGTATGCTTTGGATCATGAGCTGTTCCTTTCCTTCTCCATACTTTTCTCTTCCCATCATTCTGGTACAGGTTACTCTTGGTTTCATCAGTCCAAATAATCTTATTCCAGAACTGGGCAGGCTTTTTTAGATGTTTGCTGGCAAAGGCTAATCTGGCCTTTCTGTTCTTGAGCATTACCAGTGGTTTGCACCTTGTTGTGAAGCCTCTGTATTTACATTCATAAAGCTGTCTCTTGACTGTAGATGTTGACAATGACATGCCTACCTCCTCAAGAGCATTCTTGACCTGGCAGTGGCTAGATGTTGTGAAAGGGTTCCTCTTCACCATGAGCAGAATTCTGCGGTCATCCACTAGTTGTCTTCCGTGGTCTTCCAGGCCTTTTGCTGTTGCTGAGCTTGCCAGTTAATTCCTTCTTTTTCAGGATGTTCCAAACATCCTGTATTGGCCACTCCCACTGTTTTTGCTATCTCTCTGATGAGTCTGTTTTGTTTCCTCAGCCTAATGATGGCCTCCTTCACTTGCATGGACACCTCTTTGGACCTCATGTTGGGAGTTCCAGTGAACAGCTACCAAATGCAAATGTAACACTCAGAACCACCTCCAGGCCTTTTATCTGCTTGATTGGTCATGGGGCACCCAGGAAACAGGCCACACCTGGCCATGCAGCTGTGTGTCAGCCATTCCTTCCATTACTTATGAGCCACCAACAATGGGTGTGTGTGTATGCCACTGGCTGTCCTTCCTGAATGGTTAGTGCCCCACTTTTGTCCAACCCCTTGAATTACAGCTGAAAGTCCTGACTTTGCTCCCATCTGGGTATGTTTCCTTTCAACTTCAATGTGGTGATGTACAGAGGCCAACTGCTGAAACAGTTATCCTTGTTCCAATATTTCTGGCCCTGACTGTACCTCCTTTGCACACCAAGGTCATCCCTTCCTGAAACTGGAGTAGTGCAGGAACAATCCAACTTACATTACTAAGTGGCTTGGGAAGGAAGGAGCCATGCTAAAACAGCTGGCCATTCCACAAGGACCAACACAATGTTGCGATGTAAATTCTCAAAAATGGGGCCTTCTGAGTAGTAGCACCCACCACCTGGAACACCCTCCCCTGTATTGTTTGTGAGGCCTCCTGAAATTTGAAAGGCCTCCTGAAAACATATCTCTCTACACGTGCTTTCCCTGGCTTGTAATTAATTATCATAATGCTGCTCCATTTCATTGTCTTCTATTGCTCTTTTTAATTGTTTATATAATTTGTTCTGTTTATTTTTGTTTGTTCTACTGTAATTGTTCACTAGTCCAATATCTTAATAGTGATTTTTAATAGTTTAGCATGTAAACCGCTTAGAGATTTCATTATATAAGTGGTAAATGAGTATTATTAATCAATTAAAAAACAGCACCCATCCTGCATCAGAAGTGGTCCCAAGAATGATTTTGGATAGGGATGGGAGAATACATTATGGTAGCCAGAGGAGTTCTGTGAAAAGGACCTTCCCATGACAAGCAATTCCTGCACAGTTTGCAGTACTTTCAAATACTTGGTACCATGAATCTTCTCCACATCCCTGACACACATTCTCAGCAACCACCAGGGAGGAAAACAAACAAAAAACAGAATCCCACATGGACATTGTGTGTGTAAGGTCCTTAAGCAATCACCTAATCTCCTTCCATTGTAATAAATCAGAAGTCAGGCAGGAACAAGTGTAAGAAGCATACAGCTAGCTCTTCTTCCACCTGAACAGTTTAAGCTCCAAAATATCTCTGGGATTTGAACCTAGATTTCTTGTTTTAAAACAAACTAAATCTCAGTGGATTAGAGTCCATAACTCAGAAGGTGCAGCAAAATGCATTTCCTGAAATCTGAGGTCTGGGAGAATCGAACTCAATGAGTACAACAGTAGGCATAACTAGGAGTGGCAATTATAATGCCATGCAAACAAAACCATCGAAGAGTTGACAAGAAGATGGTTTGGATGCTGACTCACAAGGATACAATCACTTTGCTATCACATCAAGTTTGCAAAGACAATCAAAAGAAAACAGTGAATTACTTGCTGTACAACCCCCCCAGAAGACTCTGATGTAGGTGGCAATTTCTGTGCCTATCATGAAGACTAAAGATAATAACAAAAAAGAGAAGGGCCTAAACAGAAAAGCCACCCTAGGAAAGTTCTATCTGTAGCTCCTGTAAAACCTTTGGTTTGCCGCGGCAGAAAATAGGTTGAACACTAAGTTCCTCAGAAGCATTTGATTTCCTGGAAAGAAAACTTCTGCTCCATTTCCATCCAAACTTTATAAACTTTAATTGGTTTCCTTAGCCTGTATGCTAATTCCATAGAAACCAGTCAGGAAACATTTACAATTTTAAAATCCAATCCCCCCCCCCCCAAATAATGGCATACACACTATCAGTCCTAAGGCACTCTCTATCTAGGTTGGGTGGAGGAGGCTGTGATACCTGTGAAGAGAGATATGCTGATTTATCATTTGATTACAAAATGTGTCACATCTGGAGCATCGCTGAATGTGGTGACAGGCCGTAACTCACCCAAATGGTTCATATTATATGAATGCCTAATGGCTGCGTTACCCATTAGTATTAAAGTTTCATTGAAGATACTTTTTGGATTATTCAGGCACCTGGCATAGCTCTCATGGGTAGTTACTAAAGTGGCAGTCAGTCACAAAATCTAGTCATTTCTGTAACAAGAAAACCCAGAAAAAAAGAATAAACAGTAACAGTTTCCTCCTGATCACTGGGTCCCTGTCCTAAATGAAACCCTCTTTTTGTTTTTAAGGGAGCAGGAATACAGAAAAAAACCTTCCACAGGGGAAAAGTAACACGGCCCTACCATTAGGCAGAGTGAGGCCATCACCTCAGACAGCAGATCCTGGGTGGCAGAGAGCAGCACCAAGGTGTTAGAGGACAAAGGTGTGTGTGTGTGTGTGTGTGTGTGTGTGTGTGTGATGGTGCCTTCTCTATATCCCCTAAGCTAGCCTGCTGCCCCCAGGTGCAGTGAGGGATGCTGTCCCATTGACAGTCTGGTGAGCTTCTGTATGAGGAATATGGAGGCAAGGGAGTCCAATCAAGTATGTATGTATGTATGTATGTATGTATAATACTTCTGTACCACTTAATATAATGAAATCTCTAAGCAGTTCACATTACAATGCATATATAATACAACATAAACACCAATATAAAATAATAAATAATTGAAAACCTTATACAGCAAGACAGCAATAGAATAGGGCAGTGACATCATCCCTTACAGGTCAGGGAAAGTCTGTGGGAACAAATGTTTTTGAGAGGCATTTGAAGCTTGCCACAATTTCTGCCCCTCGATTCATGTGTGGGAGAGTGCTTCAGAGAATTTGTGCCACTGCTGAGAAGGCCTGCTTACGTGTTGCTCCCTGGCAATGTTCTATTGGTCATGGAATGACCAGTAAGACCTCCTCTGAAGATCTGAGGGGTTGACTGGGAGTATATAGGGGAAGGTGGTCTGTCAGCTAGGTATCCCAGTCCCACATAATTTTGAGCTTTTGTATGTCAACAACTTCACTTCAGGAAGCAAAAGGTTTATGTCAGTTGTGGCCTACACAACTTGTGACCTAGTGAGCTTAATGCAGCCCAGCAGTCATTGCGGCCTGCTGGGTGCTTGACAACCTCACCTTGGGGAGTCAGTAAAAAAAAAAAAAAGGTTTATTGAAGGGATGAAGAAGGCCTAGAAAACAAATTGTGCATTTCTAATTATCTTGAGCTTCCTTACTCTGCTTAACTTTTATTAGCATATTCAGGGCCAAGGAATAGTTTTGTTCTTCCTACACCTAGGGTAGTATCCAATGCTGTCACAGCGGTAGTGATCATGTCATTGCGAGAAATCATTTCTCTTTCACTTCGCCTATCAAGCACTAATGACATTGCACTAGTCATTAACATTGGTGCAACATCATTAGCGCTACTGCTTTGACAGCATTGGGTACTCTCCGTAGTGTTATTCCATAGCATGCTGGGAAATTGCTGCTATGGTATCTCTCTCAACCCAAAGGTTTGATTGTGTGATATCATCTTATCCTTCTGGTCTAGGAGGTCTATCTCAATCTATTACTGAAAGCAAAAGGATAGGATTTACTTTATTAATTCGTGTGTGTGTTTGTGTGCATATGTGTGTGCCTCTCCAGGAAACAGTCTCTCTTTTTGGGAAAAATGTGTTTGACAAATGAATACTAGATATTGCCATAACATTTGCGGCATGACTATGCAGTTCCCGCTGTTTCCATGAACAGCAATAACTGTGGGCTGGCTAATTTTCTCTGTGCCTGAATCCTCAGCTGCTGCTCTGCCATTAAAGCAGGAAGCAGAATGATTGCCACATTGCTGTACTTCCTGCTGTCTGTTGAACATACCTGGCACAGAATTAGTCACACGAAAGTACAGTAATAGCCTGATTCACCTGGTTAAGTCAAAGAGCTTCCTTAATTTTCAAATATATACTTCATCGTATCTCATAGTTTTAAGAGACTCTAGACAGTAGCATCTCAAAAAGGTATTATAAAGCTGAAAAAGAAGCAGAAACGGGCAAGAAAAATCATCAGAGGGCTGGAGGAGTTCTCCTACAAGGAAAGGCTACAAGGATTGGGACTACTTAGTTGAGAATAAGGCCATTTACAGTGCAATCCTATGCATGTCTACTCAGAAGTAAGCCCCCACCAGGTAAATCGGTATAGAACTGTAGATGAGATATGACCAAAGTTTATGAAATGATGCATGGTGTGGAGAAAGGGGACTGAGACAAGTTTCTTTCTGTCTCTCACAATACCAGAACTCAAGGTCATCCAATGAAACTGGCAGGAGATTTGGAAGTGATAAAAGGAAGGTCTTCACATAGTACTCAACTACTTTATGGGATTTTCTGCCACAAGCTTAATTGGTTTTAAAGGGGCAGGTAGAAAAATTCATGGGGGAAATATCTATAAGCCATCATGGCTACAGCGACCTTCAGGTTTCAAAAATAATATGCCCCTCACTAGGGATAGATGAATCTGTCTGTTTCACTATCACTCTTGCATTTTTTCAAGCACAAGGTTGTTCCAGCCCATTTCTCTGTCAGTGAGTGATCTGGTTTCCATTGACAGAGGGCTTCCACTCATGGAAGGTGCCCCCACCCAATTTTGGGGAAACCCCTTCCTCCCTGCGCCACAATTCATCCCATTCAGCAGGATCCCCTGACCTTTTGTGTAGGATTTTCAGGGGCTGTCACAGGCAGGAGGAGGTGGGGAAGCCTTCTTCTGCCCACTTGTACCCGCCTAAATCTGGATCCAACCCCATATGTCAACTGTGCCACCAGCAATAATTGTAGTGTGATGTTATAATAGTCTGCTGACAATTCGTAGTTTACAGTAGTCAACCAAAAATTAAAGGATTTAAAGATACTAATGTAATTAATGGTCACAGAACTCATATTTCAATGTTTCAGAGTAATGCGGAAATGGGACAAATTATGGGTAAAACAATGCAAAAGTGACACAGGCTGGAAATAGACAAATTTTCCCATTCCTGAATGTTTTTCTTTTGTTTTTCTTTTCCTATATTACTGCAAAAGGAATTGCTGCATAGCTGTTCGATCATCAGGAAGAGTTGTCCACTATGATTAGCAAGTGAACCTAACAGCAGTACAAGTGGTTTAGGGATGGGGACAAATTAATTCATTTTGCTAAAAAAAATTCTTTTTTTAGGGAACCAACCTAATTTGGACTTCCTAGAGTAATATGTGGTGCAGAATACAGTTATCCTGTGCACTTCTCTGAATTTTATGATGCAGTTTTTGGCTAAAATACATACAGAAATACATATACTGGGGAACATTGTATACAAAATGTGTATGTTAGAAAAATGTTGCATACAAAAATGCATATATTAGGAAAATGCATACAAAATGCATATGTTAAGGAAAATTGCATACAAAACTAAATATAGATTCCAATACTTTAAAAAAAAAATGCAGACAAATGTAGAACTGGATGGAATGGGGTTTATGACTAGGGATGTCCGGCCCTTTGTGGTCTCACTGGATTTCTCCAGTGCCTGGGCTTGCATTGCAAGCTGCACCATGGGCTTTTTCCTGAAATCCTGGAACTTTCCCAATTTTTTTTAATAAATAGAAATTTGTGCAAATTACAGCCAGAATTTGTAATTATCACACAAAATTCAGCTGCAATTTACATAATTTGCACAAATTGCAGCTGCAAGGTATGCAAATAATGTAAATTACATCCAGAATTTGTGCAAATTATGCAAGTTGTGGCTGCAATTTGCACAAATTTCTATTTCTATTTTTCATAAATTGAAATTTGTACAAATTGCAGCCACAATTTGAGTAATCTGCACAAATTTTGATTGTAATCTATATAATTTGCGCAAATTGCAGCTGCAATTGTAGAAATTATGCAAATTGCAGCTGCAATTTTTGCAAATTGCTATTTATGGAAAAGAACACAAAAAACTGAAAATCCTCACTTGATGTGACTCAATGTATGTGAAAGTGACATGGACCAGAAAGAGACTGATTCATCTATCTCTACAATATAATTCAGTATTTTGTATTTCATTATTTTCCTAGATAAATTTGAATGGCATGGCTGGTATTCTGTATGGGTTGTATCATATATATATATATATATATATATATGTGTGTGTGTGTGTGTGCAGGCGCGTGCGCACGCGTGCGTGAGTGTAAGTTTTTATAGTATATTCCTTTTGGCCACATTAATTCTCTCTCTCAAAAAAAGAAATATTCAGAACCGTACATACCAATCCTCACATCCTTAAGTAGGGGTGTTGGAGAAATTCAAGACAGACTGAAATGAGCTTGGATTTCTAAGAATCTGACTAGTGGAATCTGCTGCGGAATGTCCCCCTCAGGCCACATGGGGTCTGTGGACTTTCGGATGACTTTTTACTTTCCTGAAATGTAGTCATATTTATTTGTAGGAAAATAAACAAGTTTCTGCTGAGGAAAAGTTGAATGGAATGGGGGACAACAAGCTAAATGTTACATACTAAGGTAAATTATGTAAATTCTTACAAAACCTCTTATGTAATTATTTGCGTATTTTTCCGCTTGATGAAAAAATACTCACATCCATCTGTGAGTGGGCAATGGAAGAAAAGGCACCTGACAATCCATGAAACACACACGGAGCAGACTTTACACAGTCTGTACTTGAGTAAAGGAGGTAGGAAGGCAAATAGCTCATGAACCTAAGGTTAGCTTTCTTCATGATGGACAGCAGGTAGCAATTATGAACACTCATAAGCTTTGGCAAGGAATCAAGGGAGATTCAAATCCAAAGAATGCTCTACAGAGGAAATGTATTTGATTGTTCATACCTAGTCTGAGGGCAATGGCTGCAATCTAGACCTGTGCCTAAATGACCTCTCAAAACTCTCCGCCCTTTTTGTGGACAGAGAAATTGTGGGGAGATCATTTCACCCACCCCAACCCAGGGGGAGGTTAAATTCTTCAGTGGTTTCTATGGGTTGGGCTCACCATTAGTCACAACACAGCCTCTTCCTTTTTTTCCTAAGATTCTTTTTTCTTCCCTACTGCAAGTGGCAACAACAACAGCAACAGAGTTGGCAGCCTGTTCACCATTTTGAATCCTCCACAATGCCCCAGACGTACCACCATTCCAAGTAGGGATGTCAGAGAATTTTGCCACAAATCTCGGGGAGGCCGAATGCCAGTGCATTCGGCCCCCCAAAACCGGTGGTGAAATGGTCTGCCCCCCCGCCCCCCCGGGGATGGGACTTACCTTGGGCGAATCTCCCTGGTGGCGGCGGCGGCGGCGGCAGCGGTTCGGTGGCGGTTCGGTGGCAGTGGTGGCTGGTCTTCTGACCAGCTGCTGCCACTGCCATTTCCAGTAAAAAAACAAAAACAAAAAACAAAAAAAGTGATAGGCTACGTAAAGATTTATGTAGCCTATCACGGCTAGATTTTTAAAAAATACCGTGATAGGCTACGTAAATGTTTATGTAGCCTATCAAGGCTGAGTAAAACAAAAAACAAAAAACCGCTCGTATGCAAATGGCGGCGCCCATGGGTGCTGCCATTTGTGTTCCTTATTTTGGCATGTCTAGTCTAGTGGTTAAGACGCTGAACTGAAGACTGGATGGTCGGCAGGTCAGCAGTTCGAGACCCGAGTACTGCATGACGGAGTGAGCTCCCGTCTTCAGTCCCAGCTTCTGCCAACCTAGCAGTTCGAAAGCAAGAAATTGCAAGTAGATAAATAGGTACCGCCTTGGTGGGAAAGGTAACAGCATTCTGTGCACCTCAGTGTTCAGTCATGCCGGCCACATGACCACGGAAGCATCTTCGGACAGCGCTGGCTCTTTGGCTTAGAAACGGGGATGAGCACCGCACCCTAGAGTCGGACACGACTGGTTGGGGACACCTTTACCTTTACCTTTTTTTTAGTCTACGTAAACATTTACGTAGACTACGGCGAAAATAAGGGGAACGCAAATACGGTAGCATCTACGCTATTTGCGTTCCCCTTATTTTCGCCGTAGTCTATGTAAATGTTTATGTAGACTAGACGTGCCAAAATAAGGAACGCAAATGGTGGCGCCCATGGGCGCTGCCATTTGAGTACGCACAGTTTTTTTTTTTTTTTTTACTCAGTCATGAGTACGTAAACATTTATGTAGCCTATCACGGCTGACTGCAAGGACGCAAACGGCGGCGGCTACGGCCGCCGCCATTTGCAGACCTGGCTGGCCAGGATTCGCGGCGGGAGGGATAGGGCGCCTCCCACCCGGCCAGAATTTTTGGGGGGAGGGACGGGGCACCTCCCCCCCACCGCGAATCAATTTCGTCATAAGGTAAGTGACTTTTGTACATCCCTAATTCCAAGGCATTATGGGGAGGAAATGGTGACTGCCACACAAAAATATGATGGAGGATATTCAGTGAAAATTCTGCAAAGTGGCCTTCTTGAGGGGGAGTGTGAGAAAAAAGAACCTCTCAGTTATTTACTCACAAATGTCATCTGTAGGGATGTATGAATCCCTTACCTCGATCTGGGTGGGGGCGTCTGCGGTGTGGGGGAGGCGATCCGTCCCTCCCCCCAGAATCCTCCCTGGCCGGCTCTGCTCTGCCAGCTGGGGCTAGCCGCTGCCTGACTTCTGGCAGTGGCCAATCTTTGGATGCAAATGGCATCCACTACACCATTTGCGCCCCTGCTCTTTGCTGTAATAGGCTACGTAAATCTTTACATAGCCTATTACAGCAAAGAGCAGGGGCGCAAATGGTGTAGCGGATGCCATTTGTGTCCCTGCCTTTTGCCGTGATAGGCTACGTAAAGATTTATGTAGCCTATCACCGCAAAAAGCAGGGACGCAAATGATATCCGCTACGTTGGACGCCATTTGCATCTGAAGGCAAGCAGCGGCGGACAGCGGAGGGCAGCCGGATGGACCGGACCTGCCCACAACCAGGTAGGGTCTGTCCAGGGGGGATTCCGTGGGGTGGTGGGGAGGGTAGTCTGTTCTGCCATGGACTCCAGGGGATTCTTTAGAATCCATCCTCATTGGAGTCCATGGCAGATTTCTCCGCCATCCTTAGGCATCTGAGAAATTTCAGCTCAGCCTTACTACAAGCCACAATCCAGCTGTGCCAGAATTGTCCTCTTAAAACAAATCCTTTTGAATAAGGGATGGTCTATACTAGGGGTGCACGAAAGCCACTTACCTGGTCTCGCAGCTTGCTTCGCGGTGGGGGGGAGGCGCTTGGCTGCTCCCCCCGAAGTTCAGGCCGGGGGGGGGAGGCTTCCCGCCTCACCCGGCCGAAATTCAGGCTGCGGGGGAGGCTTCCCGCCTCGCCCGGCCGAAATTCAGGCCGGGGAGGAGGTGCCTCGCCTCGCCCGACCGCGAAATAAAAAGTTAAAAAAAAAAAACGCCCCCGTGATAGGCTACGTGACGATTAACGTTGCCTATCATGGCTAGATCTGCAAAGTCAGCCGTTATAGGCTACGTTAATCATCACGTAGCCTATCACGGGTGACTTAAAAAAAAAAAAAATGTGTACGCAAATGGTGGCCCCCATAGGGAGCTGCCATTCGCATTCCTTATTTGGTCACTGTAGTCTATGTAAACCTTTACGTGGACTACGGCGAAAATAAGGGCAACACAAATAGCGTTGCCCTTATTTTCGCCATAGTCTACGTAATCTTTACTGGGGTTGCACTCCCTCTGAAAGATCATTCTGGCTGAGGTTGCACTCCCTCTGAAAGATCAGGTTCATAATCTGAGGGTACTCCTAGATCCATCATTGTCACCCAAGTGGCTGTGGTGGCTGAGACTGCCTTTTAGTAGCATCAGCTGGTTCACCAGCTATGGCCTCTCCTGGACAGGAATAGCTTGACCATGATGGTACAGGCATTAATAACATCAAAACTGGATTACTGCAATGTGCTCTATGTGGGGCTGCCCTTAAGCCTGGTCCGGAAGCTGCAGCTAGTACAGAGTGCCGCAGCTCAGCTGTACTCAGGACCTGCCCCTTTTCAGCGTGCAACTCCTTTGCTGAGGGAACTACACCTGCTTAGGGATGTACGAAATTGGCCTTACCTGGCTCTGCAAGGTTCCGCTGGGGGGGGGGAGGCACTCCATCCCTCCCCCTGGAATCCTGGCTGGCCGGCTCTGCTCTGCGGGGATTCCATGGAGCCGCCGGCCAGCTCCGCCAGCAGCCAGACATCCGGCCGCTGGCTAGCAGGGACGCAAATGGCGGCGGCCATAGCCGCCGCCGTTTGCATCCCTGTAGTGAGCTGTGATAGGCTATGTAAATCTTTACATAGCCTATCACGTCTGACTTAAAAAACAACAACAATGGGCGTACGCAATGCTATTTGCATTCCCCCTTATTTTCGCTGTCTTAGTCTATGTAAATATTTACGTAGACTAAGACGGGCCAAAATAAGGAACGCAAATGGCGGCGGCCATAGCCGCCGCCATTTGCGTACGCGCATTTTTTTTAAAAAGTCAGACGTGATAAGCTACGTAAAGATTTACGTAGCCTATCACATCGTTGTTGTTTTTTTAACCTAGCCATGATAGGCTACGTAAATCTTTACACAGCCTATCACGTCTTTTTTTTTTTTTTTTAACACTGGAAATGGTGGCGGCGGTGGCCAGTCAGAAGACCGGCCACTGCCGCCTCCACTGCCGCCTGGAAGATCTGCCCCAGGTAAGTCTCATCCTGGGGGGGATCCGCGGGGTGGCGGGGGGGTGGCAGGCCATTGCGCCATGGAGTTCGGGGGGCCGAATGCACTAGCATTTGGCCTCACCAAGATACGTGGCAGAATTCTCTGCCATCCCTACGACCTGCTACTTATCCATTATCAGGCCAAGTTTAAGGTATTAGTACTAGTGTACAAAGCCTTAAACAACATGATACCTGAGAGGTGCCTTCTTCCTTACCAATCTGCCAGGTCACTAGGGTCATCAGAGGGCATGCCCCTGGTGGTTCCACATGGACCCATAGACCGGCTGGAGTCTGCCAGGAAAAAAGCCTTCAGTGTGGTGGCCCCCTTCCTGTGGAGCTTCCTGCCTTTGGAGGTCAGGCGCCAACATTGTGTTGCTTTCAGCACCTCCTGAAGACACTTATTTTGGGAAGACTTCCTTGAATGACCAGCCGCAGTTTATTAAATTTGGTCTTATCACAACTTGTTTCTTTTTTTTAAAAAAAAGTTTTAATTGTTTTTTTAACATGTTGTTTTATTCTTTTATCTTGGCTGTTCACCACTCTAAAATCTTTTGATGTGGAGCGGTATTTAAATATTGTAAATCAAGAAAGAAATAAACAATCTCCCTTCCCCTCCCATGCTGGGCACAAATACATCCCCATCAAAAAGCAAAGAGACCAGCTTGCAGGGGAGAGGCAGTAGGCAAGCAGAGTGCATGTTTAATTTGGCGGTGTTGGATTTCTTTCAGCCCGAGAGATGAATGCAATTTTAGAAAACACCTCAGAGGCCATATTCCAGCAGGGCTGAAGGCGAAGTGGTGGGACCAACCTCCCCCCAACCCCACAACAGCATATTGTAGTTACTCCTATAGCCAGCAACTAAGCCTTGGGAGAGGAATTCCAAGGGGGGAGGTGGGGGGGCTGCAGGAAAGCCAGATAATGGCTGAATGGTGGGTGGTAGGGAAAGAGGTTGGGGTGAGGGGAAGGGAAGGGAAGGGAGCATTGCCATCTGGGGATGTGGACCGGACTTTGGACCCAAGAGGGCCAAATTTGGCCTGTAGGCCTGAGGCTGCCCAGCCTAGCCAGGTTCTGAGGTATGTTTGTTGCTCCAGTTGGGAGAAGCACGACCCAACTGATAAAACTGTACAGCTCAAGAGAAATTGGCTGATTTCATGGAGTCAGCAATTCCTTGGCCTAACTTATGAGCCAGGAGCCCCTAAACCTCACCACAGGCAAGGCTCATGGACTGAGCTTCAAATATTGTCATCAAAGCAGGGGGTTGCAAGCTAGGGTCCCTTCTTCTTCCGTAATTCCTGCTCTGATGCATGTCCATATCCGCCCTTAAGTGGAAGCAGTCTGCGAGAAAACCAGCAGAAAGTGTAAAACAAGAGCATTATTTTTGCTTTTAAAAAACTTCCATTGGCATTTTTATAGCTTTGAACTATACAATGATGACTGTTCATGGAGAGTTTTGTATTTAAGCAGCTTTAATAAGCTGATTAATTCTGGAAACGAAAAAGAGAAGTGCTTTTCTCTCTGCAAGATGGGCTGTTGCCATGAAAGAGAAATACTACAGGAGCAGTCAGAGTCATACAGTGTATCTCTGAGATAGCATCTGGAAGAAATGTGGATAACTAAATGATCAGAAAGTATAGCGCAATTAGAATATTGATGAAAGTAATGATTTAGGGAATATATGCACTAATGGCAAAAAGAACTCCCTGCAAAGGAAGTATATTAATCATCACAGTGTTTGGATGTGAGCTTAACTGGTGCTGATAAGCATAGATATCCTTTGTTCCTGGGCAGATACAGGGCCAAACTATACATCACAATAAGACCTGCAACATAATGTTGTAGTGTGAGTACAGAAGTTGGAGAAATCTGTTTGGAAGGTGGAGTTTAATGAGTTTTCCTAGGTTCGGTTCCCTGGACTTAGTATCAGTTCCTACTGCAGCACCTGACTTGTTCTGCAGTGAGTTGGGCCAGTTTGCAGATTTTATGGACATTTTGTGCATTCTTCCTGCAGGTTCCACAATCTGCACAAATTTATGAGCAATTTGCACAAATTTGGCCATAATTTGCACCAATTGCTCAGAAATTTGCACCAATTGCTCAGAAATGTGCACGAATTGCAGAATCTGCAGGAAAAAATGCACAAAAATGTTCCTGGAGTTTGGGGAAAAGCCTGTAGCTTGGCTTGCAAACACAAATCTAGCCATACACACCATGGAATTCTGTCAAGTAAAGAAAGAACTGATTTCCCAGTGATGGACATCTCTAAGTGTGGGTTCCAGCCACTACATTACATTGCATCTTGCCCTGCCCCTAGTTTTATGGGGTTGGATCCAAAGTTAGACATCATTAATGTGAACCCACTGAAATCAATAAGACTTAAATTAGTCATGACTAACTTTTAGTTCCATTGATTTCAGTGGGTCTACTCTAACTAAATCTGGATCCAACCCACATTGTTTTGCACAAGAATCAGTCAGTAGTCCATGGCCACTAAACATGCTCAGTCCTCATTGGACTGTTTTCTGCCCCCCCACTCTATTAAGATTTCCCCCCAGTGGAGTATTCGTACTTTTGCAAACCCTGCCCCCCCCCCGCCTTTTGGTTACATAGGCACTCAGAGGCTGAAGACTGGAAATAGAGGAAATAATGTAGAGATCTGTTTATAGATCTCCTGACATGTTTTTCTTTGATGAATAGCAGCTTGGGGAGGAGTTTTGTTTTATTTGTGTTTAATCAGGAACTGCGGTACTCATTTCTCTTGTTTAATTTGCCCCACCCCTTATTCTCCTGGAAGGGGAGAATAAGATAGCCAGGGAAAGTGCGGGAGGGCAACACCACTTCCAAACAGTGACAAAATGACAACAAGGAGGCAAACCTCAAAAGGGAATGAAGAAAATGTAGGTTTTGTTCACTTAGCAGCTGGTCAACAGTCCGATCAAACTGATTGTCTTTTCTGCAGAAGAGATCCTGTAGTATGGTAGTGGGTACACAGCCCACAGCTGCATACAAGGAAGCCTAGATCCGGGCCCATAGCATGACAGAATAAATGAGATTTAGCCCAGTCTCACTATAGGATGACATATTCAGAAGGGTCACCAAGTGGAAAGGACAAGGGAAAGTAGGGATGTATAAGAATTTTGGTTTGGTCCATTCCTCACTCAAATTCGCCCTGTTCACACCTCCAAATGTGAGCATAAATGTGATCACCTTTTTTTCAAGAAAAGCTTGCATTTTCCCAAACTCGCATTATAGTTTGAAAAATGTGCTCCTTAAAAACATGCGCTTTTAAAAATGCATGTCCTCACCCCATCCCCATCCCCAAAGTACACATTTTCATGTCTTAGCCTATGGGAGAAAGTGTGTATTTGGTTGGCCCACTTTTTAAAAATGCACATTTTCCCCATAATAAATGCACATTTTTCCTGTTTGAATGACAACAAAACCAGATCACAATCAAACATAGGAGCGAGGCGATTCGAGTAGGGATGGGGGAGAATTCCGCCATGGATTCCAGTGAGGCCGAATGCACTGGCATTTGGCCCCCCGGAATCTGTGGCGGAACGGCCTCCTACCCCCCCTCCTGGCCCGTGGAACCCCCTGGGACGAAGCTTACCTGCGGCAGATGTGGCAGCTTCGGCGGCGGTGCAGCGGCAGCGGCTCGGAGGCGGAAGGTGCAGTGGTGGGGGCGGCAGAAGGTGCAGCGGCAGGGGCAGCGGGGGTGGGGGTGACAGGTGCGGCGGCGGAGGCAGCAGGGGCGGCAGGGGCGGCCATGGCGGGGGCGGCAGCAGCGGTGCAAGGGGCAGTGGCGGCAGGTGTGGCGGCGGGGGCGGCAGGTGCGGCGGGGCGGTGGCAGAAGGTGCAGCGGTGGCGAGTGGCAGTGGAAGGTGCAATGGAAGGGGCGGTGGCGGCAGGTGTGGCAGCGGGGGTGGCAGGTGCGGCGGTGGGGGCGGCAGGTGCAGCAGTGGCGGTGGCGGTGGCAGGGGCGGAAGGTGCGGTGGCGGCAGGCAGCGGCGGAAGGTGCGGCGGCGGGAGCAGCAGGTGCGGCGGCGGTGGGGGCGGGGATGGCGGCAGGGGCAGTGGCGGGGGCAGGGGCGGGGGCGGCCGTTGCTGGGCACAGCGAACGCAAATGGTGGCAGCTACAGTGGCCACCATTTGCGTTCGCTATTTTTAGCCGTTCTAGCCTACGTAAATATTTATGTAGGCTAGAACGGCTAAAAATAGCGAACGCAAATGGCGGCGGACATAGCCGCCGCCATTTGTGTACGTGTTTTTTTTTTTTACTTTGCTGTGATAGGCTACATAAATATTTACGTAGCTTATCATGGTTTAGTACAGGGACACTAACAGCAGCGGCAACAGCCACTGCCATTTGCGTCCCTGCTGCCCAGTGGCCGGATGTCCGGCTGCTGGTGGAGCCGGCCAGAGGCTCCGTGGAATCCCTGCGGAGCGGAGCCAGCCGGGCAGGATTCCGGGGGGAGGGACAGAGTCCCTCCCCCCCATCGAGGATTCTGGGGGGAGGGATGGAGCGCCTCCCCCCCCACACGAAGCAGATCCGCGAAAAGGTAAGTGACTTTCGTACATCCCTAGATTCGAGCTTCCAGGTGGAGTTCAGAGAATGATCATGAGCATCACTTGTTCACCCATCCCTAGGGGAAAAAAATAACATTGTGGTGATTTCAACACACCAACGAGTCAATTATATTGGCCCAGATTTTCAAGCAGTGGTGGCTGGTGACTCTAATACTGGAGGGGCTGTGATTCCATTCAGGGTTTTAGTTACCACCAGCCAAAACTCCAATGGTGCTATCCAAGGTGCTATAAGATGCTACCCAATGTGCTGAACCCATTTTGGGGATATGGTTCAGCACCTTGGATAGCTTCTCTCAGCACCTTGGATAGCACCCTTAGAGTTTTGGCTGGTGGTAACTAAAACCCTGAAAGGAAGCACAGTCCCTCTGCAAGTGGAGCCACCAGCCACCACTGATTTCAAGTCAATATTGAGAGGGTTGTAGCCCACATTTCTCTTCAGATTTTTAATCCTCTAAAATACAGTTTAGTTCCTCTTTCCTCATGAAGCCCAGATTCCAGATGCAATATGTATTTGAAGATAAATGTTCCATAGAAACGATTAAAAAAATATTAATCAATTTTCCATAGCAAATGAGTTGCTTTTGATCTTGGGGCTCACAATGCAGCAGTTAGCAGTATATGACAAGATGGGCTTAATGGCAATACAAAACTGGGGCCATCTGTAGTTGGGAGCCAAATAATAGATTTGAACTCAATGAAAATGTGGAAGAAATGTTAACAATTATGCTGCTGAATGGCTCAATGGAACTAAATGTTGCATAGCATGTTTTCTGTTTTTATTTTTGCAATGCTTCGCCATTCAAATTAATTAGGGAACATTCTGGAATGAGATAAAATAATGCATGTTCAATGCACTGCTCCAGCACCATTTACTAGGGAACATCCCTTGCCTCCTTGAACATAAAGTTAACCTGTTCCAGTAAACAAAGCTGACTGCCATATTAAAAAATAAATCAATCGTAGAGTTTTGCATTTTAAATTGCCATTGGGTTAGGGGAGGTTGTTCCTCATTTTTGCTGTAATAGGATGCCATGCAAATGCAATAATTAAGAGTAACTTTCTGTATATTATTATAGGATAAGAAGAAAAGTGCAATGAACAGTGAAATTTTCTTGAACAGGTTATTTCCCCATAAATTAGGGATGTACAAAAGTCACTTACCTTTTCGCAGCTTGGATTCGCGGTGGGGGGAGGTGCTCCGACCCTCCCCCCGGAATCCTCTCTGGGCTGGTTCTGCTCCGCGGTGGCTCCACGGAGCCGCTGGCCAGGGCTGTCCGCAGCCGGAGTTCCGGCCATGGCCGGCTGCTGCGGATGCAAATGGCGGCCACCGTAGCAGCCGCCATTTGCATCCTGCCAGGCTGCCATGATAGGCTATTTAAGTATTTACATATGGCGGCCACGCAAATGGCGGCTGCTATGCCGTTTGCGCCGCTGCTCTTTCCGTGATAGGCTACCTAAGTATTTACGTAGCCTAACACAGTAAACACAGCTACGCAAATGGCATAGTGGCTGCTATTTGCATGGCTGTCTTTACTGTGATAGGCTACGTAAATACTTACGTAGCCTATCACAGAGAGAGCAGTGGCAAAAATGGCATAGTGGCTGCCGTTTGCGTCCCTGCTCTTTGCTGTGATAGGTTACGTAAATACTTACATAGCCTATCATGGCAGCTTGGCAGGACACAACTGGCGGCCGCAGCAGCTGGCCGAAAGACCAGCCGCCAGCTGCCGCCAGAGCTGCTGCCACCGCCACTGGAGCCCCAGGTAAGTTTCATTCCAGGGGGATTCTGTGGGGGGGCGGGGGGTGGGAGGCCGTTCTGCCACGGATTTCGGGGGGCCAAATGCCAGTGCATTCGGCCTCACTGAAATCCGTGGCGGAATTCTCCACCATCCCTACCATAAATATAAATCTGTAATAAGGAGGGGAAGGATGGTTTCTATTACTCTACCCAAAAGCAAATTTGGCAATATGACCACAAAGTGGTTGGGACTAGTGATGGGCAAAGTTACCGCCAACATAATTCATAGTTTTCTCATCAAGTTATGAATTCCCCCATCCAATCTCTGATGAGAGTTCACCATCATTCAGAGATTTCATTGTGTATATACAAATTCTTGTGCATGCACGTCAACAAAGTGCTTCTTGGGAACTGTAGTATGTAGGGATGTATGAAATGCTTACCTTGCTTGGTTCTGGGGCATCTGCAGTGGGGGAGAGGGGCTCCGTCCCTCCCCCTGGAATCCTCCCTGGCTAGCTCCACTCTGCACCCCTGCTCTTTGCGCCCCTGTTTTTTGCAGTGATAGGCTACGTAAGTATTTACGTAGCCTATCATGAAGAAAGGCAACCACGCAAATGGCGGCTGCTACGATGGCTGCCATTTGTGGCCTCAGCAGCCTGGAAGCGGCTGGGAATCCATCCGGAGCTGCTGCCACCACTGCCACTGGAGCTGCTGCATCCGCCGCCAGGTATGCTTTGTCCCGGGGGGATTCCGTGGGGTGGTGGAGGGGAGGCCGTTCCAGCATGGATTCTGGGGGGCTGGATTCTAAAGAATCTGGCCTCACTGGAGTCCGTGGCAGAATTCTCTGACATCCTTAGTACTAGTATGGCATTGCGACATGTGCCGTGTCATGCATCGCTACATTATCTTATCCTCTCTGGGCAGTATCATTCCGTTAGTGCAAATGACATTGTAGCAGCAGAAACTAGGTTCTGAACTGTGTGCAAGAGATGAATCCAACTAAAGTCATGTTTGTGCAAGTGTTGTTGCACAAGCATTTTTGCACTGTGGTTGTGCAATGCATTGTGGAATGCAATATGCAACCCATTGTGCAACCCACTGCATGACTGGTTGGCAATGGCTTTGTACCTATTGTGCAGCGGGTTGCACAACTGCTTGCACAACCAGTTGTGCAAGAGTAATCGGCACCTGCTTGCACAATGGAAAGATTCAGCAGAGCTTTGCTAGGGCAATTTGAGGTTGTGGAATGTCACCACTGGGCACTGCCTATAGATTGGCTGTTTCCACATGCTGTAATGTTTACCCTCCAGTCACTATGGAGCTGTCGGAGCTGCTGTGAGTAGCTGGAGTGGTAGGAGTGGTACAGGAGGCACTCCCATCTGCTAAAACCCAAATCTCATTCTTGCCCACAAGATGCTCTGAGCTACTCCACCCTGTTCCAATCTCCTCCACCTTGGATTTCCTTTCCAGTACCTCTCACAGTGCCACCCACTAGCACCCAGGTCTAAAGTAAACTTTTGCTTACCAACACAGAAAAAAACACACCCTTCAGTTGACTAGCTGGATACAGAAAGGAAACAAAGATACCATAGGCAGTGAACCTATGTACACCAGTTGCTGGGGAACATGGGTGGGAGGGTGCTGTTGCGCTCATGCCCTGCTTCTGGGTTCCCAGTCAACAGTTGGTTGGCCACTGTGTGAACAGAATGCTGGACTGGATGGACCCAGTCAGGAAGTTGCCCCTGCTGCCTTCTGAAATCCTCAGGTAGCCAGAATAGGGAAGTACGAAATTGCCCTTACCTGGCTCTGCCAGGTTCCACTAGGGGGGGGGAGGCGCTCCGTCCCTCCCCCCAGAATCCTCGCCAGGGGAGAGGCGCTCTGCGTCTCCCCCCCCGGAATCCTGGCCAGCCAGCTCCGTTCTGCGGGGATTCCGCGGAGCCGCCGGCTGGCTCCGCCAGCAGCCGGACATCCGGCCGCTGGCTAGCAGGGATGCAAATGGCGGCGGCCATAGCCACCGCCATTTGCGTCCCTGTAGTCAGCTGTGATAGGCTACGTGAATCTTTACGTAGCCTATCACGTCTGACTTTAAAACAAAAACAAAAAACGCGCATACGCAAATGGCGGTGGCTACGGCCACCGCCATTTGCGTTCCTTATTTTGGGCCGACTTAGTCTACGTAAATATTTACGTAGACTAAGATGGCGAAAATAAGAGGAACGCAAATAGCATAGCGGATGCTATTTGCGTTCCCCCTTATTTTCGCTGTCTTAGTCTACGTAAATATTTACATAGACTAAGATGGCCCAAAATAAGGAATGCAAATGGAGGCGGCCGTAGCTGCCGCCATTTGCGTACGCGCATTTTTTTTTTTAAAGTCAGACGTGATAGGCTACGTAAAGATTTATGTAGACTATCACATCTTTCCCCCCCCCCCAATACTGGAAATGGCGGCGGCAGCAGCCGGTCAGAAGACCAGCTGCCGCAGCCACCGCCGCCGCCCAGAAGATCTGCCCCAGGTAAGTCTCGTCCCGGGGGGGGGGGATCCGCAGGTGGGGGGGGCAGGCCATAACGCCACGGAGTTCGGGGGGCCGAATGCACTGGCATTCGGCCTCACCGAGATCCGTGGCGGAATTCTCTGTCATCCCTAAGCCAGAATCAACACGCAGACAATAGGGCCCTTTTCCAAGGCTTTATTCCCATTCAATCTAATGACGCTTACAGATGCTAATTGCTTGATCCTGCGAGTGAGATTTAAGAGAGCTGCCTACTCAGGGGTTCTAACCTTAGGAATCAGTTGATCTCTGTTTGGAGGGGAAAGCAGGAAACTGCTGTACTTATGAGCTAGGAGGAGAGAGTCCACCCCTTTCCCTTGGGGCATCGGGGCGCTGCTGTTGCCCTCGCACCTAGTGGGCTGAGCACCGCCTCTCAGTAGTGCCCACCATCTCGTGCTTGAGGGTGTGCTGGCACCTAGCATCCAGAAACTGCTGTTGCTCCGCCCTCTCCCTGCCGGGGTCATTATCGCTCTCAGGAATGTGTACTGGGAGGGGCTTTCCCCCGGCTGCTCCTCTGAAATGCACGTGGGTTCCTCTCCTGCGGTTTCTAACTCTTCCTCAGAATCAGAACTGCATTGGGGCTCTCTGGGCTCCGATCCAACCCTGACAGACCCTTGGTCTGATCCAGCAGGGCTCTTCTTATGTTCTTATGAAGCCATGAGTCAAAAAGAACTGTTGAACAAGGGGCATGTACTAACCTTCATGGCTGCTCCATCTAGGGATGGCGAAGAATTTCTCCACGAATCTTCGGGAGGCCGAGTGCTGACGCATTCGGCCCCCCAAAACTGTTGGGGAAATTCTCCGCCGGCCCCCTGCCCCCCCGGGATGGGACTTACCTTCGGCGAATGTCCCTCTCGGCGGCGGGTCCCGGTGGCGGTTCATCGGGGGTGGGGGCAGCAGCCAGTCTCCCGACCGGCTGCCGCTGCCGCCGTTAGAAAATAAAAAAGTAAAGTTAAAAAAAACCACAACAACACCCGTGATAGGCTACGTGATGATTTACGTAGCCTATCACGGCTAGATTTCCAAAGTCAGCCGTGATAGGCTACATAAATCATCACGTAGCCTATCACGGGTGACTTTGAAAAAAAAAAAGCGCGTACGCAAATGGCGGCCCCCATGGGCACCGCCATTTGCGTTCCTTATTTGGACCGGGGTAGTCTACATAAAGATTTATGTAGACTACGGCAAAAATAAGGGAACGCTATTTGCGTTGCCCTTATTTTCGCCGTAGTCTACGTAAATCTTTATGTAGACTAGACGTGCCAAAATAAGGAATGCAAATGGCGGCGCCCATGGGGCACCGCCATTTGCGTACGTACTTTTTTTTTCCCGAAGTCACCCGTAATAGGCTAAGTGACGATTTACGTAGCCTATCACGGCTGACTTTGGAAATCTAGCCGTGATAGGCTACGCAAATCGTTACGTAGCCTATCACAGGTGTGTGGTTTTTTGGTTTTTTTTACTTTTTTTTCGTGGCTGGGGAGACGGGGCGCTCCTCCCCGGCCTGAATTTCAGCCGGCCGAGGCAGGGCGCCTCCCCCCCTCACCTGAACTTCGGGGGGAGGACGGAAGCGCCTCCCTCCCACCGCGAAGCAAGCTGTGGGACAAGGTAAGTCCCTTTCGTCCATCCCTAGTTCCATCAGTTTTCAAATCCAAATTTTTATGCTGATTCGTTTGTAAAGCACTAACTACAGCAGTGGTGGCCAACTTTAGAGGGTTAGCGTGGCTGCATCCTCCCCCCCCAGTACCCTCCAAGAGCTGCACCCCACCACCAACACCGGAAGTAATTGTATTGCTGCTGGAAGTGGCAGCAGCGCTGAAATCTGAGTGACTACCCTGGGAAACAAAGTGCACAAGAAGCACGTGCCTTTCCCCCAGCAGAACTGGTCACTCCACAGCCTTTCAAACAGGCATGTGAAACAAAGATGAGAAACAAGGTAAGCGATCCCCACGTTTCTTGCTGAAACAGTTATCCTTCTGGGAAATGAAGCATGGGGGAGTGCATGTCAGCAGAATCCCTGACAGCCTACTAAACAGCAGAATCACCGCAGCAGCAGAGCAGAGATTTTTGATGGTGTGGCGGTGATTTTCACTGATGTGGTGACTCCTGGCAGGGCACACGGACAGGCTTAATGGGCTGCATTCAGTCCATGGGCCACGTATTGCCCACTGCTGAACTTAAGAGTTAACTTGAGAGTCAGTGCAATGCAGAGGTTAGAGTGTTGGACTGAGACTCAGGAGACTCGGGTTTTCTCCCAGCTCAGCCATGACGTTCACTGGGTGACTTTGGGCCAGTCACCGACTCTCAGCCTAACTGGCCTCACTGGGTTGTTGTGAGGATAAAATAGAGAAGAGGAGGATCATGGGCTCCTTGAGAAATAAATAATAATAAATAATAATAATAATAATAATAATAATAATAAATAATAAATAATAAATGTTAATAAATAATAATAATAAATTAAATAAGTAAAAAATAATAATTAAATTTATTTAAATTTATTTAATAATAAATTAAATTAATAATAATAAATAATAATAATAAATAATTTCTCCTTGAGAAATAAGAAATAAATAATTGTGACATCTTTCCAGAAACATGAACACTGCAAATCTGAAAACTGAAGGAACAGCCATTTGCCTTAGAAAGTTAAGGGCTAAACCAACCAACATCAGGGCATGCACAGAAATGTCAGACTTCAGATGCTTTAGTCCTGCAGAGCTCATGACATGCATGTGCTCATAATCAATCTCAGTTTGAATAACAAAAATACTAAGTTTGTTAGATAGCCATCCAAGCTTAGTACACTTATAGGCGTTATGAGCGTAATAGATGCTACAGTGAACTGCCTAATTTTGAGGTTTAGCAGCATCCCTGGTTAAACCACTTGGTTAGAGGGAACACTAACAGCTTGACATAGATGGCAGATGCTTCTGCCTCGTGGGAACTGAATCAATGTAGTGTGGCAGCTAAGAATGTGAATTGATAAGTTGCTCATTCAACTCTTACCTTAGCCATGAACTGCAGGGTAGCAAAAAAGCAAGCAATGTAGCCCCTGTCAGTTTCAGAGAATGCTGACAATGAGGGCATATTCATCATTGCATTACGTTATCCTCTCTGCACATGTTGTCCTCCAGGACACACATTTAGTACATATTGACCTGGCGAGTTTTGTTGTACCTCCCCAGTCCCCACTGCTCTGTGCAATGTGCTATAGACAACACTCAACACTGGTTTGTGAGTGCACGTTATTGTGGAAGAATGATATTGGTGGCAATATGTCAGATCAGTTTTTCCTACAATTACTGATTTTTAATTATTTTTTGTAGAGGAACCTCTTATATGCCCCCAAAGAACCCAGCTTGAAACTAGGGATGTACGAAAGTCACTTACCTGTTTGCGGAATATGCTGATGCTGGGGGGGAGGCATTCCGTCCCTCCCCCGGGAATCCTGGCCAGGGGGGGAGGTGCTCCATCCCTCCCCCCTGGAATCCTGGCTGGCCAGCTCTGCTCCGCAGGGATTCTGCAGAGCCGCCGGCCAGCTCTGCCAGTGGCCGAACATCTGGCCGCTGGCTAGCAGGGACACAAATGGCGGCGGCTGTAGCCGCCGCTGTTTGCGTCCCTGCAGTCAGCCGTGATAGGCTACATAAATGTTTATGTAGCCTATCACGGCTGATTTAAAAAACAAAACAAAAATGTGTGTATGCAAATGGCGGCGCCCATGGGCGCCGCCATTTGCGTTCCTTATTTTGGCACATCTTAGTCTACGTAAACATTTACATAGACTAAGACGTCAAAAATAAGGGGAACGCAAATAGCGTAGATGCTACGCTATTTGCGTTCCCCTTATTTTCGCCATCTTAGTCTACGTAAATGTTTACGTAGACTAAGACGTGCCAAAATAAGGAACGCAAATGGTGGCGTGATAGGCTACGTAAACACTTACATAGCCTATCACGGTGTTTTTTTTAAATCTAGCCGTGATAGGCTACATAAATCTTTATGTAGCCTATCACTTTTTTTTTTTTTTTTACTGGAAATGGCGGCGGCGACAGCTGGTCGGAAGACCGGCTGCCGCAGCCGCCGCCGCCAGGAAGATCTGCCCCAGGTAAGTCTCATCCCAGGGGGCTGGCGGGGGGGGGGTGGCAGACCGTTCCGCCACTGATTTCGGGGGGCTGAATGCACTGGCATTCGGCCTCCCCGAAATCTGTGGCAGAATTCTCTGACATCCCTACTTGAAACACATTGATTTATACTGACAAAAAAGAAAATTGAGAGGCCTCCTGTTTTAAAGAAAGCAACACAAAAGGTCCGTTGTGCAGACCCTTTCTATTATCTGGGATAAACAAGAAAACACCAGCCTTTGGACTTTTGTTCCACACTTTCTTTATTCACTGAGTAATCAACTATCAACATCTGGTGTCATCTGTCTTCATTTTCTTAAGTCTGCTCAGCAATAGGTAGGACATTGTTCATCCTAATCTGTTAGGCAATCTTTGTCTGACATTGTTCATTATTGTTCGTCTTTCATCACACCACCAACCTCTAGCTGATTCTGTTTATCTTTGCTTACAATATGTTTCTTTGGCAATCACCATCTGATATCATTAGTCTTGGATCCAGCTGTTTGATATGGTCTACTGTAGCACACTTCCATTGTGTCAGCTGTCATAACTGGTATGTCAGCTAAGGTGAGGGAACATTGCACAATGTCTTGAAAACATCGGACTAATGAGAAATCAATATCCAAGTCCACAGCTGGTTTATAAACTCACCCTGCTACAAGCTTGCTGATGTATTGTTCCAAATTTCATGTTCATACCCCCTCCAAGCATGCTTTTTGTTATTATGCAGAACTACCAATGGGATTTTGATTAAGAATAATGAAACTTCTTGTGAAAAATGGGCTATAATTCACAAATGTTTGATCAGTGGTGTTGGATTGAAGCCAGATCATACCCACTTATATGGGGGATGGCATGAGGTAGTAGAAGCTCCCTGAAACTCTTCGCAGGAAGGATTGTGGTCTAAGGGAGGGGTGGACAAACGATAGATTGGGATCTACTGGTAGATCTCTGGGTGATTTGCAGTACATCAGCAATAATTTCACGATTCCCTGTTGTTCAACAAGGACAACTTTTCCCCCTCCAAATAAGGTTGCTGAAATGTAGAAAGCTTGCAGGGAAACCAGCAATAGATTTGTGTGTGAAATGTACTGAAAACAAATTCCTGGGCTGAGATGCACGCAGAGGTGCCCTATTCCTTAATTCTAAGTGGATATCTGCCCATCTTTCTAAGCCACTATTTTTCACTTGGCTCTAGGAAGCTGATGGACCCTGGGGTACTCTATAGACCCTGTCAATTTATATATTATAGACCCTGTCAATTTAAATCCTCCCTACCTATCTGCTCTAAGACAAACACCAAAAATTACCAAACTTCACAAAGTTCTCCATATTAAGGAGAAAATTTTAATTATCCAGCAGGAGAACCTATATCTCTTTGGCTCATTCACTGATTCTACATACTGACTATGGGTTGTATCCGTGGGTGGCTTTGCTGTAATGGAAAGTACTTCCACTAGAACAAGACAGGATGCCCAGTTTTCACTAATCCCTCCTTTCTGCTGCAGCCCTCTGTGCCATATCTCATTCTGTTCTGTAGGATCCCTGAAACCTTGGGAGTAATTTTTCAGGGAGATATGGGGCTTAAGCAAATAGGGGAAAGCAGCAAAAATTGGGTGCTCCAAATTGTTTCTCTTGCTGCTGCTGCTGCTGCTGTTGTTTTTGTTGTTTATCTCTTAAATTTATTAGATATCTTTGGGCACAATCCTATGTGTGTTTAGACAGGGAAAAGTCCTACAACTCCTAGCATTCCCGGGACAACATGGCTGGTTATGGAATGCTGGGAGTTGTAGGACTTTTCCCTGTCTGAACATGCATAGCATTGCACCCATTTACTCAGGAAAAGAAAGACTCAAGGCATTTTACAACAGGGATTAAAACATGCAAAACAATTAAAACAATTTAGAACAACTAAGGGTGCAATCCTATGCATGTTTAGACAGAAAAAAAAGTCCTACAACTCCAAGCATGCTCTGGCTAGTATGGCAGGCTGGGGAATGCTGAGAGTGGTAGGCCTTTCTCTCTCTCTATACATGCATAGGATTGCACCCTAAATTAGTTTCTATACTAAGTATGTAATGCCTGCCAAAGTCTTGTCTTTGCATCCAAAAAGAGGTGGGGTCTCCATTCGATCTGTACTGATGACAATGCTATCGTTGTTATGAGATATGCAAAAGAATGTACCTACCACAAATGCTCTTAAAATACAATGTTGTTTTTACTTCAGCTTGATCTTTGTATCCCAGAAAGGGTCTCTTGCTGAGTATTTCCTCCCGCACCCCAATACACACACACGTGTACACACACACACACTGACATTTAAAGTGACTCCCCTGGGTTGACAGCATGCTAATTAAAGATTCCAAATTCCAAATATCCCATCTAAATAGTAATAAGCCAATTTTAATTCAACCCAAGTGTTGAATCCCTAAGTCAATCTGTTTCTTCCAAACTGAAAGCTCCCATTCAAAGGTGTGTTGAATGAGACAGAAACCACAAAACTACTTAAAGATGTATTTGCCTTCCTTAACCTATGAACTGCATTTGCATGCACAATGCGAGGCTTGTTTGTCTGTGTGCATGCATGTTCTCATGAATTTAATGATGCAACTGCATTGTCCCCCCCTCCTTGGAAAAAAAAAAAAAGATACATTGTTTGAGGCTGGAAATGTCAGCAAGTGATCAATATGGTGAATATAACTTTTTAGCATTCTTTTGGAGTCCATTAATCAGCAAGTAAGCTAACATGACAGATGCAGTCATAGGACATTGGAGGGAAAAAAGGTGTATTACTTGATATTTAGTGTCCTTTACACTAGAAAGAGCACAAAAGGTTATTAAATAACATAATATCTCAATGTCTACATCATTATAGTTTTGGTAGCTCTAGAGTATTAGGGGACATCACAGAATCCCTCACTCTGTTAGTATTCTTGCCTCCAAACTAGGACAGAGTTAAGTGAGCTCAAGTTTCATTGATTTCAGCATTGGTGTGCTGGTTGCAGTCAGTATCCTTAGCAAAATCAGTAGAATCTTAGGTAGCACTTTTCCCCCTTAAAACTTGTCTGGTCCAGTTCTAGCAACCATGATTATGCCAAGCCAGGGTTGGCTCCAGGTTTTTTTTGGGGGGTGGGCTTTTTGGCAGGACACTCTCAATAGCCCCCCCCCCCGGTGAGTCTACCTCCTCACTGCCATTGTCACCAGTTCCTATTGCTCCTCATCTTATTTCTCATCGCTGATGCCACTTGCGTATTTGAAAGTCAGTGAGCAAGCAGGCATCTAGTGCTCCTTCTTCTCACCACCACCACAGTGAGAAGCAGGTGCAGAAGGAAGCTGCAATGATGAAGAGGAGGAGAAAATCTATGGGGCTCTTTTCACTGGGACCCTACGGGCCCTTGCCAGGCACCAGACCAGGCCTATCTCTGATGCCAGCCCTGTGCCAAACTATAAACATATATCAAAGATGAGGCCTGAACTAGTCTTGTTCCAGCCAAAACAAAGCCATAGACTGTTGTGCTGCAAGTTGACTGAGATGAACTGAACTAGTCTGACTGAACCAGTCTCATTCCAAAGACTAGTCTTTGGAAGACTAGTCTAGTCTGATCAACTAGTCTCTCTAGTCTGAACAACTAGTCTTGTTCAGTACTTGACTGAATTAGTCTTGTTTCAAAACAAAGTCATAGACTGTTGTGCTGCAAGTTGACTGAAATGCCTCACGAATAAGACCTGAAAGTCCCAATTATGGCCCCGCAGGAAGTATTCCTCAAATCATTAAAGAATTGGGGTTGCATTAATCTGGGAGACATGCAGTAATCAGCATTTTTTAAAAGTTATAATCAATTATAATTAATGTATAATCAATTAGCAACCTAGGATAACTAAAGTTCTACTACAGTGAGATTCTGTATCCCCTGGAATGTTATATGAGACCCTTGGGTTACTGTCTGAAGAAGTTGTGGATGGGACCATATGGGAGCAGAAGGGATGTTTTGCAAAATATCCCACAGGTTTGTTTTTTTCCCTGGAGTTTGGAATTTGGAATTAATAATCTTGATTCCAAAGTGAAAACAACGAATTAGGAACAGTTCATTAAAAAAATAATAATCAAAGGTTTTTATGGAGTGCTTTGTCTGTGTAATAGTTTTCAACTCCTCCAGTTCTTTCAGGTTGGATCCACAAAGACAATCATGCAAGGAGAATCCCCCACCCCTTCTGCCCACTGCAGTCCCTGGTATCCCTGGAAAAGACTCTCCTGAGGGTTGTGGGGGGAGGCCTTAGGAAAATCCTGGGATCTGGGGCTGCAGTACAAGTGATTGCGAAATTGGTGTGGATGTAGCTTGCGACTACTAAAGTGCAGTCTGACAGCACTAAGTAATTTAGAATGATTTAAACCAAGGAAGTCTAGGGCTAAATAGTGTCTGAATGGGAGACAAATGAAAGAAAGAGAGAGATATACTTTTCATTAACGTGACTGGAATGATTTATGCAAACTAAGCAGTTTTGCCTAGTTTGCACAATCTATTCTGTTTCTGCTAGCCACAATGAGAAAGGACGGCTACTAGTCTTCCTGGCTATACTACCTCCAGAATCAGAGGCAGTATGCCGCTGAGTACCAGTTGCTGGGGAGAAACAGCAGGAGATGGCTATTGCCCTCAGCTCCTGCTTGTGGACTTCCCAGGGGCATCGAGATGGCCATTGTGGGAAACAGCATGCTGGATTAGATAAGCTTTCAGTTTAATCCAGGAGGGCTTTTCCTGTTGTTGTTGTTGTTGTTGTTCAGTCATGTCCAACTCTTCGTGACCCCATGGGCCATAGCACGCCAGGCCTTCCTGTCCTGCGCTCTCTCCCAGAGCATGCTCAAGTCCATGTTCATTGCATCAGTGATGCTATCTAGCCATCTCATCCTCTGCCATCCCCTTCTCCTTTTGCCAGGGCTTTTCTTATGTTCTTATAAATTATGAGGAGCACTGAAACCTCTCTTCCCTGCATGTGGTAAAGTTGTGCTTAGCTGATGCTTCAGCAGCTCCTGAGAGATTTCACTGGACATTGCCTACACATTTATAAGCAATTTATCTCTAAAAGGCTAGAAACTCAGGAGCCTGAATTTTGCACTCACCAAGTGTGATCTTGAATTTGCTGGACACACATTGTCTTCACAAACATACAGTCCAAACTACTAAAGGTGTTTTACTTCCAGTTCAGTGGTAGGGAATGAAGACAATATTCTCTTGGTAGGCCTACTTATTCAAAAGTTTGGGCACTATGGTTTTTCTTCTTCTTCTTCTTCTTCTTCTTCTTCTTCTTCTTCCTAGTTATCATGCATAAAATCAGTTTTTAAAGTATGTTATTGATGAAGTCTCTCAAGAAAAAAATTTGCAACCTTCAAGACCAAAGAATCTAAAGGAGAACATTAAAAATGTGAAGATCCACTTAGATTCATCGTTATTTTAATTCTCATACCAATTCCAGTTGTCTAATGCAGATTAAAATATTAATGTGACTAACTTAATTTTAGAAATGCTAAAGGCAGTCAAGCACAAAGAAAACCCTCAGCAAGAATGAGTTCCTAATGATACAGTCAGGTTCATAAATGTCTCATTCTTTGTTTTGTTATGTATATTTTTTTTATCCTTAGGATTTTTGGAGTGTGAAATATTTTATTTCTGATAATTGAATCCATTATTTTCCTTGTGGAGACACTGAAAATGTTTTTCTTTTCTTTCTGATACAAAAGTAGACCCAATTTCTCCTTCTGATGCTGGAATAAATCTCGAATAAAAGAGCTGAGCTATGTCTTCACAACAAAATTTGTTCTGGTCAAAGTTAAGTTGATTCACAGGGGCCAGATTGGGAAGCAGAGCTGTTTCTGATTTTGCAAGCCCTACAAGATTTTTTTCCCCCACAGCACTGAGTTGAACAAAATGGCTGAGAAAACTGGATCAAGACATGAAAACCAATGATTGACTAGCAAATAAATTAGCTGAAACACCATTTCTGATTGTCTGATAGTACTCCTTGGTTAGATCATGTTATTTAATGTTACTTTTTTGTCACGAAATGAATCAAATAATTTTGCCAGGAATCAAGCTGCCAAGAAAAGTAGCCAACCTGGTACCATCCAGATGTTCTGGGGCACAAGGGAGTTGTAGTCCAAAACATCTGGAGAGCACCAGGTTGTCTACACCTGTGCTACACCAACAGCCTGCAATCATAGCCTTAAGGAATAATACATAGATTCGGCTGCAGTCCTGTACACATTTGCCTGGGAGTAAGGTCCATATAACTTTATTTGGCTAGAACTGCATTCCCACTGAAGGCAGAATTACTATCTACATTCAGACATGCCAATTTGACTTGATTGTTGATGAGTCTGTAAAATTTAGTATGTGGTATATGATGATGCAGTCAATTGAACTATGCCAAGGTAAACGATAACTAAGGGAGCAATCCTATGGCAACTAGACACTGCCTAGAGGGCAATAGGATATGCTGTTTTCAGGGAACCAACCTTGGATCCCATGCTCCGAGGTCGGTTCCTGGAAAACTGACCTTCCCCCTCATCCATGCTGCCTCCAAGGTAGCGCAGAGAAGCCCCATCCTCTGTGCTAGTAAGAGGAGCATGGACTGACTGAAAAGGGGCATTCTGGGGTAGGGAGAGTGGAGCTGCACGTACAACACATCCAATGTGTTGTACGGCAGCTTCCTCTCCAGGTCAGCCCCCCCTGCTGCTAGACAGCTGAAAATGGCTGTCTAGAGAAAAATATCAAGGCAGGAGAGGCACGGGGGGAATGATACCCCCCTGTGCCTCTCCGGTCTTGCTTTGGATAGGTGGTCACCTCCAAGTTCAGAGGCGCCCACCTATCTAGTTAGGATTGCACCCTAAATCTCTGCATTAGATAGTGATCCTCTGAACCCCTGAAGATGGAATTAAATGGATCAATATAACTGAAGACTAGGCTACACTAACCTTTGCTTTCTTATAGCAGAAGCAGGCTACATGAATATAAATTAATATTGCTTTATTCAACTACAAACCCCAGTAGGGTTCATTTTATACACAGAAAAAGCACAGTAAAAACAATTTATCCTTAGTTAAATATACTTGACTTTTTGGAAACATGATGCAACACTGCCATAGCTGCCCTTTCCTAATTAAGATGAGATGGTGCAAATGTCCATGGTTTTCACAATGCTGTCCTTCACACAGCTGCCTGTAACATCTACTGTATATTGTGTTATCCTTGGGACAGTGCAGTTTGCCATGAACAGCACAGAGACTGAGTCGGGAGAGAGAGGTAGAGAGAGAGAGAAAGAGAAATGAGGAGACAGAGATGTGCAGGAGGGTGTGCGTGGTTGCAGGCTTTTAGCTGTGTGTAAAATAGCGTGTTTTGTATATAATATATCACTGACAAAACAATGCAATCTTGAAATGGGGGAATCATACAAATGTCTAACCGCAAATGTATACGTTTCTGAAAATTAAGCAAATGCGCTGAAATAATAAGATGATGAAGATCTAAATCCTCATCCCCATCATTCATTACTTATAAAGTGCTTAATATACTAACAGAACCAGCCCTACCATTAGGCAGGGCAAGGCAGTTGTCTTGGTGGCAGATGCTGGGAGGTGGCTGCAGGATGTTGGAAGAAAGAATTGTATGTCACATGGATTGTCCTGCTGCCTTCTGGTGCAGTGGAGGACGCATTCTCAGAGCCAGTGTTGAAGGAGGTGTCAACATTTTCAACATTTTAATGGGTGAGTTTTTGTATTTGTCAAAATGTATTGTAATCTGTTTCTGTAAATCACTTAGATATATCTTTTGATATGGTAAGTGTTATATACATTGCTTAAATAATAACTGCCAGTCCAGTCAGGTTTTGTAGATGGAATTGTCTGGGGACTGGAACCAAAGCCCTATGAGGAGAGTCTGAAAGAACTGGGCATGTTTAGCCTTGAGAAGTGAAGACTGAGGGGAGAGATGATAGCGCTCTTCAAGTCAGTGAAAGGCTGTCACAGGGAGGAAGGCCAGGATCTCTTCTCAATCATCCCAGAGTGCAAGACATGAAAGAATGGGCTCAAGTTATAGGTAGGGATGGTGGAGAATTTCTCCCCGAAACTTCGGGGGGCCGAGTGCCAATGTGTTCGGCCCCCCGAACAAGTTTCAGGGAGAAATTCTCCGCCCCCCCGCCCCCCGCACCCCCCGCGGGACGGGACTTACCTTTGGCGAATGTCCCTCCCGGCAGCAGGTCCAGCTGGCGGTTCGTTGGGTCTTCATCTGGGGCGGGAGCGGCAGCCGGTCTTTTGACCGGCTGCCGCCGCCGCCATTCCAATAAAAGAAAAAAAAAGCACCCCCGTGATAGGCTACGTGACGATTAACGTAGCCTATCACGGCTAGATTTGCAAAGTCAGCTATGATAGGCTACGTAAATCGTCACGTAGCGTATCACGGGTGACTTAAAAAAAAAAGCGCATACGGATAATGGCGGCCCCCATAGGGAGCCACCATTCCTGTTCCTTATTTGGTCGCTGTAGTCTACGTAAAGATTTACGTAGACTACAGCGACCAAATAAGGAACGCGAATGGCGGCTCCCTATGGGGGCCGCCATTTGCGTACGTGTTTTTTTTTTTTAAAGTCACCCGTGATAGGCTACGTGATGATTTACGTAGCCTATCATGGCTGACTTTGCAGATCTAGCCATGATAGGCTACGTTAATCGTCACGTAGCCTATCACGGGGGCGTTTTTTTTTTTAACTTCTAATTTCGCGGCCGGGCGAGGCGAGGCGCCTCCTCCCCGGCCTGAATTTTGGCCGGGCGAGGCGGGAAGCCTTCCCCCCAGCCTGAACTTCACGGGGGGAGCAGCGAAGCGCCTCCCCCCCACCGCAAAAAGCTGCGAGACCAGGTAAGTGACTTTCGTGCACCCCTCGTTACAGGAAGCCAGATTCCGGCTGAACATCAGGAAAAAAAATCTTGACTGTTAGAGCAATACAACAATGGAGCCAATTACTTAGGGAGGTAGTGGGCTCTCCCACACTGGAGGCATTCAAGATGAGGCTGGACAGCCATCTGTCAGGGATGCTTTGACTTAGATTCCTGCATTGAGCAGGGGGTTGGAGCTGATGGTCTTATAGGCCCCTTCCAGCCCCACTACTTTATGATTGTATGATTCTTTGAATGGAAGAGGGCACCATCTTGTTCTTTGACTCAGGCAGCAAAAGTGTATTGGGTCCTGGGTACCAAGCACAGTACAGTAATCAAAAGGAATACCAAGGCCTTCCTAGCAGGCTTACAATCTGTCAGGTTTCCTGATCCCCCCAGTGCACACGCACAGACAATCTGACACTGGACACCCAAATCAGTGAGATTTCTTTATTGCAGGGAATCCCACAGCAAAAGCTTAATGGTTACACTCTTCAGAAATCATATAGCTGATGGTCAGTAGCTATAGGCTCTAATTCCAGAACAGTCCAAGCTAAACACTACTCCCGTGACTGAGATCTTCATCAACGTGGTTTCACTGTTGCCATCTCCATGGTTCTGAACGGCCACTCGGTCGAGACCCTGGTGGGTGGCTGGAATGCCGCAATCACTGGGGCATTAGATCAGGTGGCTCCGAAACGCCCTCTCCCCCTGAACAGGGCTCGGACTGCACCATGGTTCAATCCGCGGTTACGAGCTCTGAAACAGGAGGTGAGACGGCTAGAGCGCTGGTGGCGGAAGTCTCGCTCCAAAGACGATCAGACACGGGCTAGAGCTATATCTTCAGCCTATCACGTGGCGGTGAAGGCAGCAAAAAAGGAATATTATGCTGCCTCCATCGCGTCTGCAGAGTGCTGCCCCAGGAGGCTGTTCCAAGTGGTCCGGAGCCTGGTCGGTCCTGTGGCTCCGGAACCACTGGAGCATTCTAAGGCCTTCTGTGAGGCTTTGGCAAGGCACTTTGCAGATAAAATTGATCAGATTAGGTGTGTTACTCTGCACACTGTGGATACAGTTAGTGAGCAAGAGGCGGCCTGTGGCAAACCGGTTTTGTGGGATCGGTTCCAGCTTCTTCCTCCTGATGAAGTGGACAAGGTGCTTTCATCTGTAAGGCCGACCACCTGCTTACTTGATCCTTGCCCATCTTGGCTCATTATGAGCTGCAGAGAGAGACTGGGTGAGGGGATCAAGGCGGTGGTGAACGCCTCCCTTGAGGAGGGAGTGATGCCATCAGCCCTCAAGGAGGCAGTGATAAGACCGCTCTTAAAGAAGCCCTCCTTGGATCCTCAAGTTCTGAACAACTTTCGCCCAGTCTCAAATCTGCCATTTTTGGGCAAGGTGATTGAGCGGGTGGTGGCGGTGCAGTTGAAGGCACACTTGGAAGAAACTGATTATCTAGACCCATTTCAGTCGGGCTTCAGGCCTGGGCATGGGACAGAAACAGCCTTGGTCGCCTTGGTGGATAATATGAGGAGGGCTCTGGATAGGGGTGAATGCTCCTTCCTTGTTCTCCTCGACCTCTCAGCGGCTTTTGATACCGTTGACCACGGTATCCTCCTGGACTGCCTGGAGGGGTTGGGCATTGGAGACACTGTATTGCGGTGGTTCCAGTCCTTCCTCTCTGGCAGGTACCAGAGGGTAGCACTGGGAGAGGAGGTTTCGGACCCGTGGCCACTTACTTGTGGGGTGCCACAGGGTTCCATCCTCTCCCCGATGCTATTTAACATCTATGTGAAGCCACTGGGGGCTATCATCAGGAGGTTTGGGGTGCAGTGTCATCAATATGCGGATGACACTCAGCTCTACCTCTCATTCAAATCTTCACCAAGGTTGGCCGTAGAATCCCTGTCCAAATGTCTGGAGACGGTGAGTGGCTGGATGGGGAGGAATAAGCTGAAGCTGAACCCTGACAAGACCGAGGTACTTTTGGTGGGAGACAAGAGGAAGCTGGGGGATGTTGACCTGGTGTTGAATGGGGTACACCTACCCTTGAAAGACCAGGTCCGCAGCCTGGGGGTCATTTTGGACTCCCAGCTGTCCATGGAGGCTCAGGTGTCAGCTGTGAGCCGGACAGCGCTGTATCAACTCCATCTGATACGGCGGCTGCGCCCCTACCTTCCCGACCATCTGCTCCCATCGGTAGTACATGCCCTGGTCTCCTCTCGTTTAGACTACTGTAATGCGCTCTACGTGGGGTTACCCTTGAAGACGGTTCGGAAACTGCAGCTGGTACAGAACGCGGCGGCTCGCCTGATTAAAGGCAGCCGCCGGCGAGATCACATCACTCCAGTGCTGAAGGAGTTGCACTGGTTACCAGTTGTTTTCCGGGCCAAATTCAAGGTGTTGGTTTTGACCTTTAAAACCCTATATGGTTCCGGCCCAGCCTATCTTAAGGAGCGCCTCCAGCAACACCAGACAGGCCGCTTAACAAGATCAGCCTCGGATGGCCTTCTCTCTGTCCCATCAGCCAGGACAGCTAGACTGGTGGGGACGAGGGAGAGGGCCTTCTCTGTGGTGGCCCCCACTCTGTGGAACTCCCTCCCTAGGGAACTCCGTCATGCCCCCTCTTTAATGAGCTTCCGTCGTGCATTAAAAACGTGGTTGTTCAGGCAGGCATTTGGGGTGGGTTAGGGTATTTTTTTTAAAAAAAATTTATGGTAAAATTTTATTGTTTTTAATTGTTTATGGTGGGTTGTACATCGCCCAGAGTGGCTGGGTGACCAGTCAGATGGGCGATTAATAAATTAAATAAATAAATAAATAAATAAATAAATAAAAACACAAAGGAAAGGACTCTACATTCCAGGGTACCTAACTCAGACAATCCTTTCTCAGGGTTCCAACCCCGGACATGGAAAGGCAATGATGCCTGGAATGAACCCATCAGGCAACCAAGGGATAACTTCTTGAAAAGGCCAAAACAAAACCACACCCCCAGGGAGTTAGATCAACTTGAAATCTTTTGTAGATAACTCCAGGCTGCATGGTCGAGGGCTATCAAGATCAAGGGAAGGGCACACCCAGACACACAGGAGATCCAGGCCACTGCTTTTGCACTGGCAGCTCCATGCTGCTGCATGAGCTCTGGCAGAGGAAAGTCCAAAAGTCATAGATCACACTCAGCCTGCTCTACACTGAGCTGACTACAAACACAGACACACAATCCACAACAAAGAGTTCAAATCTATGAAAAGCCTCACAGTACTTTTCATGGCCAGTCTTTAAGAATCCAAAGTTCCAGTCCATGTGCAGAGTGCCTCCAAAAGCCCAGATGATGATGGATCCAAACAGAGAAGGCTTTGGGCAATGAAGACAAGAGGATACTGTAAGGTGTGGAATATTCAGTGCAATGGACTGAAGGGCCATGGCAAAAACAGTGAATAATTAGATGGGAAAGAGAACAGAAGAAAAACTGAGAACAGAAATAAGACCTTGAAGGTTGAAAGCTGAACGTTCAGGGAGTAAGACCTTACAATAACCAACCAATATGGAGCAACATTCAAAGTTAGATAAAAGTCAATAGAGAGCAATAGATGGGTCTTCCATTCACTGACCAAATATAGCTTCCAAGCAGTCATCAGTGGTATCCCACATGAAATGCATTACAATATATTTCTGAGAGTATGAATGCAAGGCTGTTGCTAGGTCCAAAGAAGAGCTTTCTTACTAGACTATTAAAAAAAGAAAAGCATCCATATATTGCTTATGTGTGGGTAGCCTCAAGTCAATATATACATATTAGACTCTTTTCTATCTTCAAATGAATAATTAGATCTTTATATCTTTGTCAAGTGGGAAATTATCAGACTCTTAACGCAATACCTTGACACATGTACACATACAGTAAAATGGCAACACTGGAATTGTTACAGCCTTAAAACAATCAATTTCATGCTGTGTTTAGAATTATCTTTTAAAGAACACAAAGTGGTCAGGTGGAAACACTCTCAAGAGGCCAGCATGAAGTTAATAAGATCTGGTAATAGCTGAGCTTTAGTAATTTCATGGGAAACCAAACAGTAGAATCCAAGTAGTCCACCGTCTTAATTGGATATTGATCTGAACAAATACTCTCCTTGAAAGTGTTTGTTAGAATCAGTTATCATTATGTCTTCAGGCACATCATATTCATTCTGGCTCCTGAATGACTAGTTAAATTCACTATCTTACCATTTTGTAATATTATTTCAATGACTAATTTTGCATCTGATAGAAGAGAATACATTTTGAACATTGTATATACACATGCTGTATTCATTTGTCTGGAGCTTTTAATACTGTGGGCTTCAAAAGGCAGTCTTCTGAACTACTGATCTTGTTCCCCTTTCCTCTTTTGCACGGTTGTGTTTTGTTGTTATCCCCACCTCCAAACTCCATATCTATTTGGCTTTGCCTCCAGTTTTTCTCCATTAAATTATCTTCTGTTTGACTGAGACAAAGAAATACCTTTATGTTTGTGTTCCAGCTATGCAGCTCCATATTTTTATTTTTTATGTTTTGGTTCAGAGCCCAGACATTGTGTATAATGCTTATATTTAGCATCAAATAATTGAATTTGCACAGCCTATACAAGGCTCAGGGGTGCAACTATTTATGTCTTATTCCTTTGTCCTTGAAGAAAAAGCTGTTTACGAATAACAAGAACACTAATGGAACCAGGTTGAACACTGCTCTGTCAGAATCGTACGTCATTGTACTACTTCCATCCACACTCCTCATACAAGCTTAGTTATCAGGCCCACTCTGCCTGGATATTAATAGCAGTCCCATGTACTCCAGGGGGACTCTTTGAATGAGTGGGAGATACTTCAGTAAAGGAATACTGGCAATACAATATCCATCTTATTTTTCTTCCTCAGTTTTGCTCAGTGACTCCACCATCTTTGATACCAGGGTAATGAAAAACTGACCCTTCCCCTGAGAAATTCAATGAGTGTTTTCAAAACTCTTTTTTCCCCTTCCTTTGAAATTCCTCAGATATTTTGCCTGAACAGAAACCTGCAAATGTGCCTCAAAATTGGAGGAGGGATGTTGAGTTTTATTATAAGGCCACAGTCATAGCCCTGTGTTAAGGCTGAATCACATTTTACCATTATAACCAGAAACTGGGGGTATGGGAATAGGTTCTATGGGTTATATAAAGACATCTCAACAGACTGATCTGAAACATGTCAGTGTAGGAGAAACGAGCTTGAGGATGGTCTGTGCCAAGTTTGAGGTGGAAAGGACATGAAATGGCTTATTTATAGGAGTTTAAAATTTGATGAGTACACACCAACAGTTTGATAGTTGTTTCTTTTCCCATAGACTTACATGGGGCTCACTTTGTAGTGACATTTTTCTCACTACAGAAAATACAGCATCTTATTTGTATGTAAGAGATGTTTGTACAGCATCTCTTAGAAAACAGTTTGTCATCTTAGATAAAGGAGAAGGTGCTGTGTCCCAGAAGAAGTATAAGGTATTTGTAGGTTTTGAAAAAAGTGTGGTTTTTTCATCCCATTTTAGCCTTGTCAGAAATGGATCATCCTTCCCCTTTGCAATCAACACCACAAGGAGACAAAGCTTCAGGCTAAATCAACTAGCCTCCCTAGATTACAGGAAGCTCTCAGACTGCCTCAGGCCCCTATACAACTAATCTGTGATCTGTAATCAGAGGAGATGAACCAGAGGGTAGTGAAGTTGCCAACCTCATGGCCAGACTTGCTTCGCAGTGATGCCCCTCCCTAGGGTGGCTTCCAAGAATGGCTATCCTGATGGAACGTCTGAGCCCTGCCCTTAACTTTTCCCACTTTATGATGCACCCTAGCATCTCTCAAGTCACACCATTTCTCCTCCTCCTCAGAAACTTGAGTTCTCATGGTAGAGGGAGGGGACAGGGACTCAGCCTGGGCCATCTGTTTGTCAAGGTCTTTGGAGGAATCTCTCTCAGCGTCTTGGCTCACTAGGGAGGGTCCTTCACCCAGACTCTGATCTAGCTGTTCCAACTCTGATTCAGAATCGGAGCTGTCAGACATCTCAAGGTGCTTGGAGTCATCCCTGATAAGCCTAAGGAATTTCATAAGCTCTTATTTACAGGAAGGGAGGAGCAATAGAATGGTGTGTGAGTGCAGCCTTCTGGTGAATGGCAGCATCTCAACCCTGTTTGACCCATGAGTCAGCATGAAAAGCCTTTAACTCAACATGTTAAACGGAAAGGTTTTTTAAAAATTGAATATAATCTAGGAATGTGCATCAGATTCAATCAAATCCTAAATCCCAAGTTGAAGTGGGTTGCTTTGGAGGGATCCTGTGCCTCTACAATTCCATCTGAAGTGACCAGAACTGAAGCTGGACCTTACTAAAGCTTTATGAAGACTTTAGTACTTTGGAGGGCTGCAGAAATGGAGATACTGTTTCTTCAAAAAAAAGGTTTCCTTTTGTCATATATGGAGCACCTCTACACTAGCCTAAAATTCTGAATTTAAGACAGGGCTTTCTGCTCCTGTTTTAAATGCAGGATCATGGTGGACTCACTTTAAACATGCTTCTCCCCTGCCCTTATTAGACTCTCTGGTCTAGTTCCTGTTATTGTGGGTTTTCCTCTTTTCACAGGGAAACCCAAACAGATCTCAAGCACTGTAATTTGATAGGTCATTATCTCTGATCTTTTAAAAAATGGAATAAAGTTCATTTTGTGCAGGAGATGCCCTGAAGGTTGATGATGTCCTCTAAAGGACCCACAAACTAGGGGTGGACGAAAGTCACTTACCTGTCCTCGAAGGACATTCGCGGTGGGGGGGAGGCGCTTCGCTGGTCCCCCCGCGAAGTTCAGGCTGGGGGGGGGAGGCTTCCTGCCTTGGCCCGGCCGAAATTCAGGCCAGGGAGGAGGCTTCCCGCCTCTCCCGGCCGCGAACGTGAAAGTTTAAAAAAAAAAAAGCCCCCTGATAGGCTACGTGACGATTCACGTAGCCTATCACAGCTAGATCTGCAAAGTCAGCCGTGATAGGCTACATCAATCGTCACGTAGCATATCACGGGTGACTTAAAAAAAAAAAAGCGTGTACGCGAATGGCGGCCCCCATAGGGAGCCGCCATTCGCGTTCCTTATTTAGTCGCTGTAGTCTACGTAAATGTTTACGTAGACTACGGCGAAAATAAGGGCAACGCAAATAGCTTTGCCCTTATTTTTGCCGTAGTCTACGTAAATCTTTACGTAGACTACAGTGACCAAATAAGGAACGGGAATGGCGGCTCCCTATGGGGGCCGCCATTATCCGTACGCTTTTTTTTTTTTTAAGTCACCCGTGATAGGATATGTGACGATTGACGTAGCCTATCATGGCTGACTTTGCAAATCTAGCCGTGATAGGCTATGTGAATCGTCACGTAGCCTATCAGGGGGCTTTTTTTTTTCTTTCATTGCAATGGCGGCGGCGGAAGCCAGTCGAAAGACTGGCTGCCGCTCCCGCCCCGCTCGAACACCCGCCGAACCGCCGGCCGGACCCGCCGCCGGGAGTAGGGATGGCGGAGAATTTCTCCCCGAAACTTCGGGGGGCCGAGCGCCAACGTGTTCGGCCCCCCGAACAAGTTTCGGGGAGAAATCCTCTGCACCCCCCCGCCCCCCGCCCCCCCCGGGATGGGACTTACCTTCCCTGAATGTCCCTCCCGGTGGCGGGTCCGGCTGGCGGTTCGTCCGGTGTTCGAGCGGGGCGGGAGCGGCAGCCGGTCTTTCGACCGGCTGCCGCCCCCGCCATTGCAATGAAAGAAAAAAAAAACCCGTCCCCTGATAGGCTACGTGACGATTCACGTAGCCTATCACGGCTGACTTTCCAGATCTAGCCGTGATAGGCTATGTGAATCGTCACGTAGCCTATCAGGGGACGTTGTTTTTTTTTTTTTTTTACTTTCGTGTTCGCGGCCGGGCGAGGTGGGAAGCCTCCTCCCCGGCCTGAATTTCGGCCAGGCGAGGCGGGAAGCCTCCCCCCCGGCCTGAATTTCGGCCGGGCGAGGCGGGAAACCTCCCCCCCGGCCTGAACTTCGCGGGGGGAGCAGCGAAGCGCTCCCCCCCACCGCGAACAAGCTGTGAGAAAAGGTAAGTGACTTTCGTCCACCCCTAGCCAGGAGGGACATTCGGCGAAGGTAAGTCCCGTCCCGGGGGGTGTGTGGGGTGCGGGGGGGTGCAGAGGATTTCTCCCCGAAACTTGTTTGGGGGGCCGAACACGTTGGCGCTCGGCCCCCCGAAGTTTCGGGGAGAAATTCTCCGCCAACCCTACCACAAACTTCCATGAATAACCAATCTCAATAGTGAGGTAAAAGCTCCGTGTGAAGAAGCCCATTGAGAATAGAAAGATGGATAGAGGAAGAGGATTTCAGTGACTGGCAGGTCCACTTCCTAATCACAGTGCAGTCTGTTCTACCTTGCAAAGAAGGTTGTACAGTGTCTGACTTTCTTACACCAACAATGCTGTTTAGTCTTTTGAGTTGATAACTGAGGTTAATGCTTTAAGGAGGGCATGGGATCCCTCCAGGGCCTGGCACTTAAAGGAAACATCTCATCTTTCATTTCCACCTTTCCTCTGCTGTACTTAGGTTTGCCCTGGGATTGCAAGCAAAGCTGAAAGGCACTTTACCATAGGGGTGTACGGATTCCCCACCGTCTGTTCCGGTGGGGAATCCGAGTAGGGGGGAGGCGATCCATTCCACCCCCCTGTAATCCTCCAGAGCAGTTCTGCTCCGCTTGGATTCCAGGGGTGGGGGGTGGGACTGGCTTGGGGGCACTTACCTTCCCTCCTGCCAGCCAGAGACATTCGCCTCCAAAAAAAGGTCTTTTTAAAAAAATGGCGATTGGAAGGAAGTGCCCATAGACTTATATGCAGATAGAGTCATGAATCTTGCATATAAGTCTATGTGTCCATAGGCTTATATGCAAGATTCACTGCTCTATTTTGCATATAAGTCTATGGGCACATCCTGCTGATTGCATGTGCCCATAGACTTAAAAGCAAAATAGAGCTGTGAATCTTGCGTTTAAACCTATGGACACATAGACTTATACGCAAGATTCATGACTCTATTCGTGTATAAGTCTATGGGCACATCCTCCCAATAGCCATTTTTCTTTTAAAAAAGACATTTTTTTTTAAAGGCAATTGGCAGGGACAGGGAGGAGGCAAATGGCTCTGGCTGGAAGAAGTAGCCGAGTGCCATTCCGCCTCCAGTTCTCCTGGAGCAGAGGTAAGTGGTCCTGATCTGCTGTGGATTCATAGGGCGGATTCCAAAGAATCCGGACTCATTTGAATCCACAGCAGATTTCTCTGACATCCCTACTTTACCACACTGATCGGCTGAGGGACAAGGGTGGGCGGCTGCACCCTCTCCTAGGGATTAGTGAGAATTTTTGATAAGAATTTACCATAATTTGCAAATTTCTCCACAGTCGAGATTAAAATCCCCCAAGAACAACTCAAGTTCTTTCAAAGTTGAATATGGGAGAAATCAACACTGATGGATTTGTCTATCTAGGAACAGGACTTTGAGGGTTTAGCTCTTAAAAGTCTCAGCTTGGTAACTAATAATTAGTGACTGAAAAAACTTGGTAACTAACAATTAGTGCCTGAGTTTATGTGAAATTTAATTTTTCAGCCTATACATTTAGTACGAAGCTTTTCCATCCTGATTTACAGTACCAGGCTTAAACCTACACAGCTTTGCCTTTGAGGAAAATACAGTGAAGGATTAATTTCTCTCTATGCCCCAACCACTGACATCGAAGAAGCTGAGGTTGATCGGTTCTAGGAAGACCTACAACACCTTCTAGAACTAACACCAAAAAAAGATGTCCTCTTCATCATAGGAGATTGGAATGCTAAAGCAGGAAGTCAAGAAATCACTGGGATAACAGGCAAGCATGGCCTTGGTGTACAAAATGAAGCAGGACAAAAGCTAATAGAGTTTTGCCAAGAGAACACGCTGATCATAGCAAACACTCTTTTCCAACAGCACAAGAGGCGACTCTACACATGGACATCACCAGAGGGTCAATATCGAAATCCTGTTGATGTCCTTTGCAGCCAAAGATGGAGAAGCTCCATACAGTCAGTCAAAACAAGACCTGGAGCTGACTGTGCCTCAGATCATCAGCTGCTTCTTGCAAAATTTCGGCTTAAATTGAAGAACGTAGGGAAAACCACTAACCATTCAGGTATGACCTAAATCATATCCCTGATGAATATACAGTGGAGGTGAGGAATAGATTTAAGGGATATAGACCTGATAGACAGAGTGCCTGAGGAACTATGGACAGAGATCTGTAACACTGTTCAGGAGGCAGCAACTCAATCCATCCCAAAGAAAAAGAAATGCAAGAAAGCAAAGTGGCTGTCTGATGAGGCTTTACAAGTAGCTGTGGAAAGAAGGGAAGCGAAAAGCAAGGGAGAAAGGGGAAGATATACCCAACTGAATGCAGAGTTCCAGAGAATAGCAAGGAGAGACAAGAAGGCCTTCATAAATGAACAATGCAAAGAAATCGAGGAAAACAACAGAATGGGAAAGACTAGAGATCTCTTCAAGAAAATTGGAGATCTCAAGGGAACGTTTTGTGCAAAGACGGGCATGATAAAGGACAAAGAATGCAGGGACCTAACAGAAGCAGATGAGATTAAGAAGAGTTGGAAAGAATACACAGAAGAACTATACAGGAAAGATCTTAATGTCCTTGATAGCCATGATAGCGCGGTCACTGAACTTGAGCCGGACATCCTCGAGAGTGAAGTCAAGTGGGCCTTAGGAAGCATTAGTAACAACAAAGCTAGAGGAGATGACAGTATTCCAGCTGAGCTATTTAAAATCCTAAAAGATGATGCTGTTAAAGTGCTGCACTCAATATGCCAACAAATTTGGAACACTCAACAGTGGCTACAAGACTGGAAAAGGTCAGTTTACATTCCAATTCCAAAGAAGGGCATTGCCAAAGAGTGTTCAAACTACCGCACAATTGCGCTCATTTCACATGCCAGCAAGGTTATGCTCAAAATCCTACAAGCTAGGCTTCAGCAGTTTGTGAACCGAGAACTACCGGAAGTACAAGCTGGGTTTCGAAGAGGCAGAGGAACTAGAGATCAAATCACCAACATTCGCTGGATCATGGAGAAAGCAAGAGAATTCCAGAAAAACATCTATTTCTGCTTCATTGACTATGCTAAAGCCTTTGATTGTGTGGATCACAACAAACTGTGGCAAATTCTGAAAGAGATGGGGGTACCAGACCACCTTACCTGTCTCTTGAGAAACCTGTATGAGGGTCAAGAAGCAACAGTAAGAACCAGACATGGAACAACCGAGTGGTTCAAAATAGGGAAAGGAGTACGACAAGGCTGCATATTGTCACCCTGCTTATTTAACTTATATGCAGAGTACATCATGAGAAATGCTGGGTTGGATGAATCACAGGTCGGAATTAAGATTGCCAGGAGAATTATCAACAACCTCAGATACGCAGACGATACCACCCTAATGCAGAAAGCAAAGAGGATCTAAAGAGCCTCTTGTTGAGGGTGAAAGTGGAGAGTGCAAAAGCTGGTTTGAAACTCAACATTAAAAAAACTAAGATCATGGCATCTGACCCATCCCTTCCTGGCATATAGAAGGGGAAGAAATGGAAGCAGTGACAGATTTTACTTTCTTGGGCTCCAAGATCACCGCAGATGGTGACCGTAGCCATGAAATTAAAAGTCGCTTGCTCTTTGGGAGGAAAGCTATGGCAAACCTAGACAGCATAGTAAGAAGCAGAGACATCACCTTGCTGACAAAGGTCCATCTAATCAAAGCTATTGTTTTCCCAGTAGTAACGTATGGCTGTGAGAGCTGGACTATAAGGAAGGCTGAGTGCCGAAGAATTGATGCTTTCGAACTGTGGTGCTGGAGAAGACTCTTACGAGTCTCTTACTGCAAGGAGGTCAGATCAGTCAATCCTAAATGAAATCAACCCTGAGTGCCCATTGGAAGGACAGATACTGAAGCTGAAGCTCAAATATTTTGGCCACCTCATGTGAAGAGAAAACTCCCTGGAAATGACCCTGATGCTGGGAAAGACTGAAGGCAAAAGGAGAAGGGGACGGCAGAGGATGAGATGGCTAGATAGCATCACTGATGCAATGAATATGGACTTGAGCACGCTCCGAGAGAGAGTGCAGGACAGGAAGGCCTGGCGTGCTATGGTCCATGGGGTCATGAAGAGTCGGACATGAATGAACGACTGAACAACAACATAGTGGAGTTCTATGCTAAAAAGATGGAGTATGTATTTAAAAAGACCCAATTTCATCCAAGTGTAAAGGTGTGGGAAATTCCACCAAGATCTAACAAAGATTGTACATTATGAAAGTTGGCCAAAGCACTTTTATCAGTGCTGGAAAAGTATGGATAGATGGGGGGGAAATGATTTTATCAGCAGCATCATATCTGCTGCATTATATCTTTACATTGTATTTTCATTGTGTTTATTACTATTTCCTTAAGCCCATCATAAAAGAGAACCTACAGAAGGAATCCCATTGATTTTATTAATGGTTAACAAGCACTGCAACATCTTTACAGAGCTAATTAATTAATTCTCAGTGGATGAAATAAATATATGCTACTCTCTGTCCCCTTTGGCATATGACAAAAAGGAAACCTTTGAGACATATAGGAAGCAACCTGCCCACAGCTCAGCATATTTAATAGAATGCAGATTTACATTTCAAAGTTCCTGGTGTACATTCTTTGGAATTACACTGACAATCACTGTAATATCTACTGAGACAACCTTGGATCAGACCAACTACAGCCTGTCTCTAAAAAAAAGGGGGGGGAATCATTAAAGTGACAGGTCAGGATGGGGATCTGACTTTTTGCCCTCCTCCCATCATCACCTGTAGGGCAGGGGATGTGGGAAAGTGTGTGTGGGGGTATAAAGGTGCTTTCAAGATTACAAGGGCAACAAGAAGCTGAAGGATGTGATCTCTCATTACTGATGAGGTGGGAATGAGATTAGGGATGTATGGACTGTGTCAACTCTGCTCCGTTTGTGTCTTGCAGATTGTCAGGTGTCTTTTGTTCCATCGTTCACTCAAAGACAGATGCGAATTATTATTTTATTGTCATGCGGAAAAATACACAAATAATTATGTAAGACATTTCATAACAATTTACATAATTTACTTTAGTTTGTAAGATTTAGCATATTGTCCCCCATTCCATTCAATTTTTCCTCAGCAGAAACTTGCATATTATCCTACGAGTAAATATGCATCAATTTTGGGAAAGTAAAAAAATCATCCGAAAGCCCACAGACTCCGTGCGGCCTGAGGGGGTCGCTCCACAGCGGATTCCACAGTTCAGATTCTTAGAAATACGAGCTCATTTTAGTCCATCCCGATTTCTCCAGCATTAAATTAGGTGTTATAATCCTGATCTGGTATAATGGGCTGTATCACTTCAGACTACTGGTGAGGACTACTACCTTTGGATTGATTAAGAAAATCCCTGCAAATAGAAAACTAGCACATTGGGAAAAATGGTTCTAGCTCAGCCCTTTGCCTGCAATGCTAGATTCCTTTTTTTTTTTTTTAAGGAATGTTAATCTGATATTTGCCCACCTGCAACTTGAACTGGTGTACAGTCCATTAGTTAAGAATCTTTAGGGATCCAGAAAAATGCAGAGAAGTGTTAAAGGCAAAGTCCAGTTTAAACAACTTTAAATTAAAACAACTTTATTACAAAAGTAATTGAGCTTGTCTCACGGTTTCATGGCTGGGTAGCCAGGGCTCACCTCTGTAAAGACTGATGGTGGAATCTTATCCACATTTACTCAGAAGTAAGTTCCAGTTAGTTCAATGTGGCTTACTCACAGGTAGGGATGGATGGACTCACCTGCACCCGGCTTCGTCAGGTGCTTGCTGAGCCACTGCCCGCCCCTGCTTGTCGTGCTGTGCAAGCTTTGTCATGGCCCAGTGAGCACCTGACGGAGCCACAGGGCTGCCTTTTCTCCTAGTGAGCCACCATTGTGCATAACTAGGGATGGCTGGACTCAGCTCTGTCTGGGGCACCCAGGAGCTCGATGAGCCGCAGCCCTGCTCGCGTGGCCCAGAACTGCTTGCTAAGCCTCCCTGCTCACCCTGCCCCTGCCCGCTGAACTGCACAAGCCGCTCCTCGTCTGTGTGATGAGGACTCTGGCAGTCAAGCCCTTGTGCACACAAGGGCTCCATGTGCACAAGGGCTTGACTTCTGGAGTCCTTGGCACCATGCATGCCCCAGCCACTGTAGCCATCTTCTCCTTGCAAGGGGGACAGCTGGCAAGGGCTGGAAGAGTCCTCGATGCTTCCATGCACCCCAATTGCTCTCTCTATCTCCTCCTTGCAAGAAGGAAATAGCTGGAGTGGTTGGGGCATGCATGGCACAACAACTCCAGGCTGCTCCCTGACCTCAGGGCACTCGGCAGCCAGGTCCATCCATGCCCTACAGCTATGAAGGGCCCATTTACGCAACAGTACAGGCATGAATGCTCCACTCATGCCTGTAATGTTGCATAAATGGGCCCTTTATGGCCACCACTTATGCAGCATTACGTAACTGGAAATGCCTGATCCACCATTGTTGCACACGATGGCAGCTCACTAGGACTAGGTGTCAGGTCTTGGGACAGTCGTAGGGGCAATGTGGAGGCAGGGTCTCAGCTCCCTTCTTCTCAAAGACATCTGTGAGGTCTTGGTACTGAACTGGGAGGGTGACTGGATCTTGGGGCAGGGGTTCCCCCACAGTGGTACCATGGAGCAGGGGAGGATTCCCTCCGGGGCTTGTGGATTCCCAGCTTACTCACCAGGAACAGAAGCGCTGTCTGGAAGCAGATCTCCTGGCAATGAGAAGATGCGAACTTGAGGTCCCACTGGCTCAAGGAAGTGGTAGGGTCATGTTTAATTAACCATGGGATCCCCAAAACTACTGGATAATGTGGGGTCCTGATGAGGTTGCAAGGTAACAGTTCCTGATGACAGGGAGCAGCCAGCATCACCAAAGGGCATGTCTCATGTGTGACAGGGGTGAGCCATCGAGCCCCTCCACTGGTACAGGAGTGGGCTTGGCTGGACTAGGCATATGGAAATCCTTCGCAAAGGACAAGTCCATGAAGTTGGAGGAGGCCCCAGAGTCTACCATGGCCTCTACTTGGATGAGCCTGCCTTGCAGGAGAAGAAGCTGGATCGGAATAAAAAAATGGGGGTTGGAAGCAGGGGACCCCGGTAGACTTCCCTCTAATGCTGCTGGGGTGGGCTGTTTTCCCTGGCATCAGACTTCAGCAGGGCAGGCAGAAGCATAATGCCCCCACTGGCCACAGGAGAGGCAAAGATCTAGGGCTCACCGCCACCACTTTTCTGTGTTTGTCAACTGGTGCCAGGAGCCATCCACCCTCATGGGTTCTGGTTGGGGGGAAGTGTCTTGCTTCCCCGACCCAAACCGGGGAAGTTCTACCAGGACTCTCGCATCATGTTGTCCTGCATACCTTTCCTTCAGGCAATTGTCAGTGTTGATGCAGAGAGTGATGAATGCTGGCAGCATAGTGGGAGGGTCTACTCGGGCCAGCTGATCCTTGATGGTGGAGTTCAGGCCAAGATGAAAATGGAACCTCTAGGCCGCCTCATTCCACAGTGTGTCAGCCGCCAAGCAATGGGACTTGGCAACATGTTCAGCAACTGTCTGGCGCCCCTGCCTTATGGTCTGGAGGGACAGCTCTGCTGTGTGGGCCCAGTGTATATCTCCAAACATGCCCTCCAAGGTCTGCACAAAGTCAGTCAGGTCCGTGAAGGGTCACTGGCCTCCAGCAATGGGGAGGCCCACACCAGCACAGCCCCTGAAAACAGGCTCACCATCAGATACATCCGGCAACGCTGCATAGGGCAGGCCTCTGGGCCTGCCCCATCTGAAACAGCTGACATTGATTAATGAAACCCTGCAGCTTCTTCCATTCGCCGTTGAAGTGTTCTGGCAGGGGAGTGGCTGGGGCTCGATGGGGTGGTGGTGATGGGGCTGCAGGATCCCCACACAAAGCATGGACCTCAGCTCGCAAGGATGAGACCTGGGCCTGCAGAGTTTGCAGGATGTTTGGCAGATCCACCTCTATTCTGAAACCTGGTAAGGGCACAGGTTTGGCCACAGCAAACTGTCAAGTCTGGGGCATGGGTGGCAGGCATCCTTTGGGAGGACACCGGGACCAGGAGGGATGGAGGTGGGCAGACAGCAGCAGTTCCCTGGGCAAGGGGCGGACCCAAACAAGGCATGGCAGGGCCAGAGGTGAAAGCCGAGTCCAAACAGGCAAGGGTCAGTTACCAGTAGGTTTGCAGCAGGGCCAGAGGCAGAAGCAGAGTCCAAACAGGCAGGGGTCAAGAACTGGCAAGGCGTAGCATAGATCAGGAACAAGCAATTAGAAGGCGATGCTGCCACTGCAATGACTCATGTTGCTGTGGCAAGGTTTGAAAGGAAAAGGAAGCTCTTTATAGGGGTCCCTGAGGCTCCCAGCTGGTCTGAATTAGAGGACGGGGCACCTGCAAGGCCAGGGCCTAATCCTGTAGGTACTGTGAGCCAGGCTGTCTTCTATGTTTGGCCCTCAGGTGGAGCTGCAGAGCTTCCCAGACTGAGCAGATCCTGCCAACAGGGCAGCTGCTGGGCACTCACCAAACTGTGGGGAGCTCCCCGAGCAGGTCCGTGAGTGTTCAGTGAGCAAGGCCTGAGAGAGTGGGCAAGAGGGAGTCTGTTGGACTCCAATCCCCCCCCCCCGACTCTCACAACATCCTTACTTTCAGGTAAGTAGGTATAGGAGTATAGACTAAGGGCTCAGTTCTATGGGCTGAGACCTCACTACTTGGAAGCCCCTGTCCTCAGAGGCTTCTGAGATTCCTATGCCCTGCTGCCATGCTGAAGCCAGCAGGGCGGGAGGAGTGGCAGAGGTGATCATTGCCTCCCTGTCCCTCCATTCTATCTTGTTTTTAGCCTGTCTGTCAAGGGCCCTTCGGAAGGCAAGGAAAGGAGGCTGGAGGAGGCTCAAGATAACTCATATCCTGACCTCTCCAGTCTTCTACCCTCCCTGCCCACAAGAAAGCCCCCTTTCCCTCCCTATCTGACGTTGACTTTCTGACCTTGGAGAGGCAGCCAGCATAGCTCTCTCCACACTGGCTGTGAGGGGTCGGGGGCTGGATAACCAACTCCCCCTTCCAAGGTTGGAGTGCTGTCTCCAACCTCACAGGGGCCATCCAATGATCCTTGGGATGCTCATCCAGGGACCACAGGATAGCTCTCAAAGATTGCAACCATATACCCACTTACCTGGGAGTAGGTCCCATGGAACTTCTGAGTAGATGTAGATAGGATTGCACTATAAATTAGACTTGAGCAAAAATAGCCTTTCAAAATTCTCCACTGTATTAGGTGGCATTCCCCTGCCCCCCAAATATTCTTAAGGGGTATGGAATTCTCCAACCATTAGGGGAAGGGGCAAAAAAGAAAATTTATTAGAATATTTCACAGGCAATTCTCCCCTGAAAACAATGTTGGCTCAGTTAACACACTCCTTGAAATTATATTGTTTCCATAATGATGGATGAAGGAACAATGAACTAAGACAGGAGTGGAAGGATGAGGGATCAAGGCCTTTGGTTCCTTCAACAATTTGAAAATATATTGTGTTGGATCCACAGTTATGCCTGAAATTCTTCACCCAAATTGTTGGTAGAGATGTTGGAGGGGAGCATTGCACGCAATATTATCCAGAATGGGGAGGGGATTCTGGAATTCTCCAACAATTTGTGGGGAAGCCAAAAAATAACATTCTCAAGGAATGTCTCAGAAAATTCTTTTCTGAAAAATTTCAGCTCAGTTCTAAGTCAAACCTGGGTTCAAACTAAGAATGGGGCTACTGTGTGCAGCAGGGGTGCACAAAACTGTGATTGAATGGAAGAGTTGAGGCTAGGAATGGCAGAGAATTCCTCCACAGATTCCAGTGAGGCCGGATTCTTTAGAATCCTTTTTTTTTTTTTGCTGTTCCTTTTTTCCCTGCTGTTCTAGCATACATAAATATTTATGTAAGCTTTTACGCCGAGAAAAAAAGGAACGCAAATAGCGTCCACTACGCTATTTGCGTTCCCCTTTTTTTCGCTGTAATAGCATATGTAAATATTTACGTAGATTAAAACAGTGAAAAATAGGGAACGCAAATGGAGGCCGCCGTAGCCGCCGCCATTTGCGTACGCCGTTTTTTTTAAAAAAATTATTGGCTTGCCGTGATAGGGTACGTAAATACTTACGTAGCCTATCATGGCAGCCTGGCTGGATGCAAATGGTGGCCACTACGGTGGTCGCCATTTGCATCTGCACCAGCCAGTCTGTGGCCAGAACTCCGGCTGCGGACGGCCCTGGCCGGCTGCTCCGTAGAGCCACCACGGAGCAGAACTGGCTGGGCAGGATTCCGGGGGGGAGGACCGGATCGCCTCCCCCCTGTCAAGGATTCCAGGGGGAGGGACGGAGAGCCCCCCCACCGCAAACACAATCCGCTAAAAGCTAAGTGACTTTCGTACATCCCTAGCTGAGGCAGGCTTAGCCCACCATGAGTAGGGATGCTGGAGAAATTCGAGATGGACTAAAATGAGCTCAGATTTCTAAGAATCGAACTGGCAGAATCAGCTACAGAGTGATCCCCTCAGGCCGCACGGAGTCCATGGACTTTCAGATTTTTTTTTTTAACTTTCCTGAAAATGTATGAATATTTATTCATAGGAAAATATGCACATTTCTGCTGAGGAAAACTTGAATGGAATGGGGGACAATATGCTAAATGTTACGTACTAAGGTAAATTATGTAAATTCTCATAAGACCTTCCACGTAATTATTTGCGGGGGTTTTTCACATGATGGGAAAAAAATCACATCTGTCTGTGAGCGGGCTATGGAATGAAAAGTGCCTGACAATCTGCAAAACACAGACAGAGTGGATTGTACACAGTCCATACATCCCTAGCCGTGAGCTGAAGCCTCTGCCTTGATTCTGCTTGCATGGACCCAGACTTCTACCACCTGCTATCCCCCTCTCCCCAAAGGGGAAAAAAGGGTCAAGTTGAGGAAGGGAAAGTGGTGGCAAGTGGCAGGCAGGTTCCACTGCCCACAGGAGAGGCCCACATAGGCTTCTTTGCATGCTGGGAAAGAGATGATGATGCTCCACTCCAAGCAACACACTTTCTGGTGAGAAATTACATTCCGAAGATAAATTCCAGCTAATGAGGGACCATCACCGATTCCACCAGTGTCAGTCCTTGTCCCGGTCTGGGGAGAGCCTTTGACACAGATTCTGAATCAAAGGAGGACACTGTGGAGCCAGGCCCAGTCATGGCAACACAGACTCCTGAGAATTCAGTTCTACCAGGCCTCCTACCTGATTATGAGCCAGGAGTAGGGATGTTAGAGAAATCCGCCATGGATTCAAATGAGGCTGGATTCCAAAGAATCCAGCCTCCAGAATCTGCGGCAGATCAGCCCCACTTACCTCCGCTCCATGAGGATTCTCCACGGGACGGCACTCGGCTGCTTGCTCAGCCAGAGCTGTTCTCCTCCACGCCGATTGCCATTTTTTTAAGCAACATGGCAATCAGCTGGATGTGCCCATAGACTTATACGCAAAATAGAGCTGTGAATCTAGGGATGTACGAAAGTCACTTACCTTTGATGAAATTTGCTTCATGGTGGGGGGGAGGCACTCTGTCCCTCCCCCCCCAAATTCTGGCCGGTGGGGAGGCACCCTGTCCCTCCCGCCACGAATCCTGGCTGGCCGGGAATGCAAATGGTGGGAATGCAAATGGCCACCGTTTGCGTCCCTGAAGTCAGCTGTGATAGGCTACGTAAATGTTTACGTAGCCTATCACGGCTGAGTGAAAAAAACCCAAAAAACCGCGCGTGCGCAAATGGCGGCACCCATGGGCGCCGCCATTTGTGTTCCTTATTTTGGCATGTGTAGTCTACGTAAACATTTACGTAGACTACGGTGAAGATAAGGGGAATGCAAATACGCTATTTGCGTATGTGCGTTTTTTTTTTCTTCACTCAGCCGTGATAGGCTACGTAAACCTTTACGTAGCCTATCACGGTATTTTTTGAAAATCTAGCTGTGATAGGCTACGTAAATCTTTATGTAGCCTATCACGTTTTTTTTTTTTTACTAGAAATGGTGGTGGCGGCAGCCGGTCGGAAGACCGGCCGCCGCCGAACCGCCGCTGGAGCCGCCACCGCCAGGGACATTCGCCAAAGGTAAGTCCCGTCCCAGGGGAGGGGCGGGGGGGCAGGCCATTTCGCCACCGATTTCGGGGGGCCGAATGCACTGGCATTCGGCCTCCCCGAGATTCGTGGTGAAATTCTCTGACATCCCTACATGAATCTTGCATATAAGCCTATGGACACATAGACTTATATGCAAGATTCACGGCTCTATTTGCGTATAAGTCTATGGGCACATCTTGCCGATCGCCATTTTTTTTTTAAATGCTGATTGGCGTGGAGAACAGTTCTAGTCATCCAGGTAAGCGGCCCTCAAGCCGGGAGACTCTGCGGAATCCTCACGGAGTGGAGCTGCTCTGAAGGATTGGGGGGGAGGAAGGGATCGCCTCCCCCCCTGGGCGGATTCCCCACTGGAACAGACGGTGGGGAATCCGTACATCCCTAGCCAGGAGGAGGTGAGGCTCAGGAGGCTGGTATGGCCTGCCTTTCATAGCAGGGAGACCTGACCTTGACTGAGGCCCTTGCTTCTCAACCACGCTCGTCTTCCATGGGAAGAAGGCAGCAGGAGGAGGACTCTGCAGCAGAGGGGGTTCCAAGGTGGAGTGTCTGAAGGTGCATCATCAACTCAAGAGGGTGGAGCAGATGCATCTGGTGAGGTGTAGCACGCCTCTGTGAGCTAGGTCCCTTGCCAGGATCAAATGTCTGGTAGTGATCTTGAGCGGCCAATCCCTTCTATTTAAAAGAGAGCAACAGGCAGTAGAGTTTGCCGGATGCAACATCTTTCTAACCTGAAAAGCCTCCTTGTCTGGTTTCTCGGTTGGAATAATAAACTTGTGTGGACTCGCTCTGTATCCTGAACCCAAGTCCATTTGTTTTTTTTTGTTGGGAAATCCAGAAACTGATCCTGGTTAAGGAACTACGTTGTAAGTCTAGGGATGGATGGATGCACTGCTGTCTGCTCCCTTTGGGTGGTTGACAAGCCGCCCTCGCTACCTGCCCATCTGAGCTGCACTGCAGGAGCTGCAGGACAACCTGGAGATCACGCAAGAAGCACTGAGAGGCTGGCCGGCATCTTACCAAGCTGCATTTGTGTGCACAGATCGCAGCTTGGGTTAGTTCCACAGATGTAAAGTTGAGCCTTGGGCTGCCTTAAAGAGGCAATGACTCAAGATTACATGTGTAAAGGGCCTTTATGCTGTGATCTTGAGTCATTGCCCCTTTAATACAGCCATAAACTCAACTTTGCACATGCAGAAGTAACCCGAGCCATGATTTCTCGGGTGATGGCCAAGCGGGGAAGTGCGACCCCCACAGCCCAGCAAGCAGGGTCTGGGAGGCCAGATGGCAGGGAGTCTGGTGGACTCTACCCCCTCCTTGGACTCCTGCACCACCAACCCTAAATCTGTCCTCTGCTGATTTTTATCAGGACTCTAAAGGCTCAAAGCAGTTACTGGAATTATTGCAACAAAAGGTTTACTGAAACCTGAGCCTCAGTGTCGGGAAGTCAGGATGGAACAACCACCTATCAGCCCATTCTACGGGGTGGATAAATCAGGCCAGTGTCCAAGCGTAATTTTCTTCTGCCCCATGAAAGACCTTGACAGCTTTGAAAAAAATGGAGAATGAAATGTTTTCCTTTTGCTTATTTATGACATTTATATTGCACCTTTCCTAAAAAGCTTGAGGCAGCCAATAGAAAAGGAATATAAAGATACAATGGGCTGGATCCAGACTAAGTTAGCTGAACTTAGTTCACACTGAAACCAAAGGGATTTTAAACATAGTGTATGCAAATTTAATGCAAATATCTGTTCTCGTGCCAAGTCCCCCTCCCTGAGATCCTCCACATCATGACACATTATCCCCTTTTGCTCCTATGCTTGGGCCAGGCCTGAGCCTCTTGTGCCAAGAAACATACATCTGGGTTTAGGACAAGGTCTTTCAGGCAGACCTGAATTCTGGGCATCATTTAAAAAAAAAAAAAAAAGCAAGCCTGTGCCATTTTGAATGCCTCTTATCCATGTCCTGTAAGGTTGTGTAACCTTCCTAGCTGATGTGTCATAAGATGGAATGGAATGCAAGCTCAGATAATAGCAGTGGAAGTAACTGTTTTGAAAGTCATAGGAAAAGACTCCATTAAAAATAAAACCTTTAATTAGGCCATAAGACATGGCAGTTGGTGCATTTCTCAGCAGAAAGATGAACAGGAGAACCTAATGGATCTTTTTTTTCCATTCTAGCGACAACAACAAAATGGTGTGTGTGGGGAGGGTATCGTGAACAGTAGAGCACTGATGGTTGAGTGACCTTAACAACTCTCTGAAGTTCATTAGTCACTTTAAAACTGATGATCTGTTCCTGTAATACATAATGAATGAATAGCTGTAAATATTTTTCTTCAGTGCCCTCAGATATGAAGCGGAAACCTGTGCTGTTTTTAACTGCGGTAATGAAAGTAGCAGGGAAGATGAGGAGTTCACTTAACTTGGAAGATCATAGAATCATAGAATCACAGAATATAATAGGGTTGGAAGGGGCCTATAAGACCATCAAGTCCAACCCCCTGCTCAATGCAGGAATCCAGGTCAGAGCATCCCTGACAGATGGCTGTCCAGCCTTGTCTTGAATGCCTCCAGTGTGGGAGAGCCCCCCTCCCCCCTAGGTAAAGATGGTTTCGGTGGGAGAACAACAACAGAGCAGGGGGAATCTGGGTGGTGGCAGAGTTCTTTTCTCCAGCATGAGCCAGGGACCTTGAGCATGGGGCAGCTGTATAGCAAAAATCTGAGAAAACATGATGGCGGAACAAAGGGAAGGGTGTATTAGGCGCATCCCAATCACCATTTTAGGGCTGTTCTCTTGTCAACCTTCCATGTGTATCCCACATGTGCAGATGGGGAGAAGGATATAATTTTACTCCTAAATGAAGCATGTCCCCATTTGGTGTCATACCTGTGCTTAAACAGGGCACCACCTCTCGAAGAAGTCATATATATGTGTCATCACACCTGGTGCCCCATTCCAGGCTGCTGAGTGAGTGAGAATAGGGGTGCCAGATAGAACTGGCCAGAGTCTACATATATGTAGAATAACACAAGTGTCATGAAGAAGGAAAATGTAGGAAATAGATACCATGTCTCTATTTTGAAACCCATAAAGATAAAGCACCATGTAAAAATGCCAAGACTATATTTGTTGATTTGATTTGTACCCCACCTTTCTACCAAGAGAAAGGGGACTTGAGGCAGCTTTACATTCTAGACTGTGGAGTGTACATATCTCCAGCTATTATAACAGACACGTAAAGTAGGCAAGGATAGAATATCCCTTGGTTCACCTGAAAATCAACAAGGTTTTTGAGAGCATTCCTTTTAAATGCTTCAAGAGCTTTTCTGAGTACTTGGGGGGGGGGGGATACTAGGAGAAACCTGATTTCCTCTCCTGCCCCCACAATTTATTTATTTAAAATATTTACAGGGCACTTTTAAGGGTAAACAGTAAACACCCTCTCAAGGGGCTTCCAACAAGCAATGTACAATATACATAAGAATAAAATTCAAAACAATACAACCCACAACACCAATGTAACAACAATTAAGAAGCCACAATAATATCAAAAATATCCAGACCAATAAAATACTAACTTTATTTCAATTCAGCAGCCTAATAAAATTTTTGTTAAGAGCACAACAGAAAACAAAACAGCCTTTAAGGGTTTTCTTTGCAGGACTTCATCAGGCCTGCAAAAATGGTGCCTGATGATGCCTAATTGGAAACATGTTCCACAAATGTGGGGATACTGCCAAAGGGGCTCTCTCCCTTGTGTCCATGAACTCAGCTGTTCTCAGAAGCAGACATGTGAGTAGGGCTTCAGCAGATGACCTCAAAGTGTGGGCAGATTGATACAGGTGAAGGTGGTCCCTCAAGTACCTGGGTCCTAAACTGTTTTGAAGGTTTTAAATATTAAACCCAGCATTTTAAATTGAACCACTGACAATCAGTGCAGCTGGTGCAATTATAGGTTCACATCATCTGACTGCCTGTCCCCCACCAATACTCAGATGGCCACACTCTGCACTTGCTGAAATTTCCAAATCCTCTGGAAAGGCAGCCCACACAGAGCACATTACGGTTAGGGATGGCAGGATGCCCCCCCCAGCTCAGGTCCTCCAGCCACCTACCCAGCTGCTGACACAGTTTGTGTACCCCCAGACCCATGCCCAAGCTCCCACCACACTCACCAAACTGCCCGCACTCACCCAGGCCCATCCAGCAAGCTCTGCGATGGCCATTTTGCGAATGAAAGCAGGATCACAAAAATGCGCACATCTGATCTTATGGAAAATGGTGCTGTGAATGGCTGATATACCCAAGATTAGAGGCATAAATGGACCAGTAACGCCTGAATTCTTACATATATCAGCTATTCATGGTGTCATTTTACATAAGATCAGATGTATGCATTTTCGAGATTTTTTTTTTTTTTTTTTTTGAAAAATGGCAAGCACAGAACTCGCTGGATGGGTTCGGGGTGAGTGTGGACAGCTTGGCAACCATGGGGGGAGCTTGGGCAGGGGGCTTGTCAGGTGCAGTTTGGAGCAGCAGGAGGAGGGAGTCTACTGGATTCCTGGACCCGGTTGGGTTCCCACACTATCCCTAATTACAATAATATAACCTGGACATCATTAGTACATAGGGATGTCAGAGAAATCCACAATGGAATGAAATGAGTTTGGATTTTTATAAATCTGACTCATATATTCTGCAGCAGATGAGGTTTCCCCCTCTTGGATGGGTTCCATGGACTTGCAGACCATTTTTTCTAACTTTTCTGAATTTTGTGCAAATTTTGTCATAGAAAAATATGCAAAAATTTAAAAACTGGCCAAAAATACACATTTCCCTCATAGGTTGAAATGTGAAAATGCACATTTTGGGGGAATTTGCACATGGGGGTGGGATTTGTACACTTTCACATGTGAATTTGCCAAAATTTGGAAACAACAAAAAAAATCCGATTCCATCAATGGGTGGACTACAGAACGAAAGGTCCCTGATAATCCACGAAACACAGATGGAACAGATTTTACACAATCCATACATCCCTGCTAGTGCATGGTTAACTGAGGCACATTACAGTAAACAGTGGTAAGACAAAACCTGTCCCACTAGTTAGACAGACCTCCATCCTCCCTGGCTGGCTGTTGAAGTGGAAATGTTGCTCAGAACTACCATTTCAGGCAATGCAGCCAGGTGGTAGAAGTTGGGCTTCTTCTCTTCACTGCCATTTTCACTGTTTCTTAGGGATGTCAGAGAATTCCGCAACGGATCTCGGTGAGGCCGAATGCCAGTGCATTCGGCCACCCGAAATCCGTTGCGGAACGAAGCCCCCGCCCCCCCAACCCATGAAAGGTGCACGAAATGGAGCACTTACCTGCTCCTGTCTGCGCTGCTTTGCGAATGGCGGCCGTCCTGCGGCCGCCATTCGCTTCCTCTTCATAGCCGTGATAGGCTACGTAAATACTTATGTAGCCTATCACGGCTAACGCAGGGACGCCATTTGCGTATGCTGGGTTTTTTTCCCCTTGCCGTGATAGGCTACGTAAATATTTACATAGCCTATCACGGCTAAATACAGGGACGCAAATGGCGGCAGCTACGACAGCCGGACAGGGCTGCCCAGCGGCCGGATGTCTGGCTGCGGGCGGCCAGAGCCGGCTGGCGGCTCCGCGGCTTGGCTGTGGAGCGGAGCCGGCCGAGCAGGATTACAGGGGGGAGGACCGGATCACCTCCCCCCCATCGAGGATTCCGGGGGGAGGGACGGAGCACCTCCCCCCCCAGCGGAAACAGAATGGAATGGAAGGTAAGTGTTCTGTCCATCCCTACGCTTTTTCTTCAGTAGGTTCCCCCTCCCCCTTTCAATGGGGGATATATCTGGCAAGAGAGAGGATCTGAATTTATGACCAACTGCAAGAATTGACCAAAACAGTTATCTGATTCTGAATCTTCTCAACATGAAGTGCAGCGCAGTTTCCCCCTGAGTGGTGGTGGGGGGGGGTCATTTTCAAGCTACATTAGAAGCACCACCAAGGCTCTCCAGTTCTTCAGAGAAATCACTTCTGTATAATTTTACAGGTTTCCATTTGTCAAAATGACACTAAGAATACCTTTTCCTCTCCCACCCCTTGACCAATTATGCATGCAGTTATGACAGAATATTACAGAAGAAACAACTTGAACTCTCACAAACAAACACACAACAACAACTTCTAGAAAAGTGGCTATTTATGATCAGATGCATACATGCTTTTTTTGTTTGTTTTCCTGATGCTATTACCAGATGCCGTTTTTAAAGATGCATGGTCTTAGTGGCTATTTATATTTTTGGTCTAGAATTTCTTTTTAGCAAACATGTTCTCCTCCTGAGATCCTGGTCTGTGTCCCACTAGAAAATGGTAGGTGTTGTATTTTTATGGATGCAGAAATAGTAACTTTTGGACATGCTATGACATCATGATTCTAAGTGGGAGTCCTGCTAAGGGTGACAGTGGCTCAGATGAATTCTGAATATAGCAGAACTCAGCATATTATTTATTATTCTCATGAAATGTTTCACCTGGGCAGATCTACACTTCGGCTAGATCTACACTAGTGCTTTTTATCAGTAAGGAAGAGCTCTGATAACTGTTGGGCTACATTACGTAGTCTGTATACTGCTTTTCTAATGTTATTTCCCGCTTTTTATTCCATATTACCCACAATACCGCAACAGATTTTTATTTATTTATTTATTTAAAATGTTTGTATCCTGTCCAATATCATTAAGATCGCAGGGTGGCATACAGACGGAATCATTTTAAACAGTATAACACAATAATTTAAGGAACTAAAAGCATATTAAACCATTAAACAAGCTAATACCAATTAGAAAATCTAAAACAATAAAATAGTTAAAACAGTGTGCAACTTTAGGGAATTTGGTGAAAAGCCATGTTTTAACTTGGCACCAAAACAAAACTAACGTCTGTGCCAGTTGGGCCTCCAAGGGCAGGGCATTCCACAACCGGGGTGCCACAGCAGAGAAAGCCCTCTCTCATGTCCCAACGAAGTATATGCCTTGCACTGGTGGGACACAGGAGAGGGCCCCTCCAGCAGAACTCAATCCTTGGGCAGGCATATATAGGGAGAGATGCTCCTTCAGATATCAAGGTCCCAGCCGCCTAGGCATCATTGTGTGTTCTACGAGGTATAAATGCGCAAGAGGGATATTGTGTCACCATGATGGGATCGAATCGATATGACATTGTGTCTTCAATCTAAACAAGGCTGAGTGATTTTCAGTTTAAGAAGAGACTAGGAAAGGAAACACTTGTTAGAAAGCCAGTGTGGCCTAGTGCCGAGGTGGGCAATTTGTGGCTTTCCAGGTTTTCTGGCCTACAACTCCCATCATTCCTCACTATTAGCCATGCTGGCTAGGGCTGATGGGAGTTGTAGGCCAAAACTTTTGGAGGCCTACAAAGATGGATAGACTGACCAGGACTGGGAAGAACCACATTCAAATCCCCATTCAGCCTGAAAAAGCTCAATACGTTATAAGTATTGCATTGCGGGTTGGAGTGCTCCTGTTCAGAGTTCCAGCCAGCTATGTCCTCTTCCAGGATACTCTATTCCATCCCCCTTTTCTCCCCAGAGTTCTGTTGTTTCCCCCAACAGTCAGCATCCCATGTCTACTGAGCATATGCAATCCTTACTGAGCTATTTTTGAGGTTTCCCCCTCAATATTTTTCCTAAAGTGTTTTTTTTGGGGAGGGGGGACTTCAGCAAACCTTGGTTTTCCCCTGAGGATGCTGATCATTCCCTCTGGTGCATGGCTGGTGCTGTTTTGGTTACATAATGATCCACACTTGGGAAATGAGTTCACTATTAATATATCGGCTTGACGACATGTTTTCCTCTGACTCTGACCCAAGGCTTTTAAAAGCAGCCTTCCCCGCAGAAATAGAGCAGGCCCATCCTCCTCCTATCTCGATGCTACGGAAAGCTTCACCTGCTCCGTTTCTGCTTGTCAGGTTACTCTTAAAGGTACTGAACCAGGGCTAGAAAAAGAAACACAGGAAACTTTGCTCTGTACTTTACACCAGCTTGGGTGTTCGTTTGCAACATGCATAATGCAGATTGATATAAGGTCATTTGCAAAGGAGAGGGAGAAGGAGTGACTGGTACTCCTCACCCCTCTGATTCAGAATACCCTATTAAATTGGATTAATTTGGAGGACATCTGTGGGATGTTCAGCATTAATCCAATTTAAAGAGGATCCATTCTAGATCAGACAGTGCTCTAAGCAACATTGTGTTCCCTATCATAATGGAAGTGTGATGGAGCCCGGAACACTGCATGCATCTAGCTCCCCTTTGGGCACAAACGAGACCCTTTTTGCACTTCTTACTTGTCCCTGGTGATATGACTACCCCTGATGCCCTCTGTATGTTTGGGGGATGAAGTGGTGGTGGGCCTTGGGGTAACACTTCTGGCTGAAATGGATCTGTTGCAGACTAACCTCGGCCCCTGTGGAACTCTGCATTTGATTCAAGAAGGATATAGAGATTAGGGATGTGCAGATCTGCCAAGCTCGATCTAATTGAAGTTCTCTGATTTCCACCTCAACAACGCTCATTCCGATGCAGATCCATATCAGGCAAACTGTGAGCTTGCCAATGTGGGCTGAAAGCTGGTGCCTTTTTTGGTGCACATTTTTCAAAACCTATTTATATGTAATGCTCATTTTTCAATGGTACACATTTTTAATTAGCCTGTTGAATATAGGCTGTTGGTGTACATTTTTAAATGGTTGCATTTTCACACACATTTCCCCAAAGTATCCAGTTCTGAATGCATTTTTGTTCTTGCCCAAATCGCATTGCAAACTCGGAAAAGTACAGACATCTGAAAGTGAATTGGGTTCTGAGTCCTGGTTCGATTCTGGGACATGCAAATTGGATAAATTCTGCTCGGAACTGAACTGAAACAAAATGTTTCACTCTCCCTAATAAAGAGGTGAGTGCATGACCTCTCACCAACTCCATTTGTAGATAGGGATGGACTGACTCACCCCCGTCCGCACTGCCAGGCGCTCGCCAAGCCACCACTGTCTTTCTGCTTCTGTTTGGCTCCCTGGATGAAGAGCCGCGCAGAAATCCATGGTGGAATTCTCCGCCATTTCTAGGTGCACCCAACAACCTCTGTACAAAGTTTTTTGGGGAAGAGACGTTGGGAAAACATTTAGGAAAAGGGAACCGTTCGTTCCCTCCCCGCCCCAAATCTTCAGTGCCCTTACCAGCACTGGGGGCAAGTATTGGTGGCTGTGGTGGGAGGGCCCCCCAAACAGCCCTCAGGCAGGCAACAGTAAAGGACAGGCTTGGCACACAGTATAGGAAAGCACTGCATCAGCCAGTCCAAACAGCAGCCAAGCACCATTTCAGATCACAGTCTTTTCCCTTGTAGAGTGGCAGTGAGCTGAATAAAACAGATGCTGCTTTGGGGACACACAGCTAATGTCTATTGGCTGTGCACTCCCCAAAGAAAGCAAGTGATTGGTTCAGGCTGCTGCCTCTCACACTATTGGGGAAATACCATGATTTAAAATGGCATGTGACTGCAGCCTGGCCAGTGCAGCACTTTATTTTACTGCGTGCCAGGCCTTGCACGTCCACTATTGCTGCTCCCGCCTGGGTGTCATTTGGTGCTTGGATCTCTTGGTCCCCTGGGCAACCACCCATTTTTCCTCTCCCTAGAATCCCTGCTCCTGAGGTGAGCCGTCAGCAAATTGCCCCAAAGTGCCAATCCCTAGCGCTGAGCCTGTTCATCAGGCTTTTTTTTTCTTTTTTTGTTCTTCATCAGGCCTTCACATACCAAAAAGCAGCCATTGAAGCCTCACGTACGAAAACACTTGGTGTTCCTAACAGGATTCTTCAGAAGAGGAAATAATGATCAAAATCACCTTTCAAAGCATGTGTCTGTTAGCAGAATTCACTGGTGAGAAACGGAAATAACTCTATTATGGGGCTTGTTATTTTGAAGCTATTGTACCTGTAGTTGCCAGGATGAACTTATTTTACATGGAGCGAATCGAGCAAGCTCTGCATGTTGGAGAAAGCCACATTACGCCAGCTCAGCTGTTTCTAAAAAGAGCTCCTTTCCCCCCTTTACTCTGTCATCTTCAGTGAGTCATGTCACAATTAGTGACTATCTCACAAGAATGAGCTGGTTTGGGTAGCAGCAGCCTCACCTGCATCGTAAGAGCGTAAGTGAATTGGACTTTGCTCCTCAGTAAGTTAATATACATTATCCCATCATATCACTCACCTTTTTCAGTGGATACTATGCAGTCTCCATTGTCCTTCTTTTTTCAGTGCTACTCCTTCATGGAACGGCACTGCATTCATGCTCAGGAGGAACACTATCTTCTCCAGGCAATATTCAAAGAAAAGACTCAGCTGATGTGTGGGAGGGAGGGAGAGAGGGAGGGAGGTTGCAATATGAAGCAAGAGGTGAAGGGAGGGAAAGAGAAGGAACCCAAGTTTTCACCCAGGGAGGGTGTGTGTGTGTGTGAGAGAGAGAGAGAGAGAGAGGGAGAGATTACAAAAGTGTATCACTATACTTTTTGCACAACTCAAAGGTCTGGGGGCAATTTTTACCCCACAGGCCTCCCCACCTGCAGGCTGCAGTCCATGGGGCACCCCTCCAAAATGAGCAAAATCACTGGGGGGTTTTGCCAAAATGTGGCAGGTATCCACTATAGAGCACTATGGGGCACTACTATGCTTAAATTTATCTTCTGTACAAGCTCAGTTTAACCCTTTTGGTGCTCCATAGCAGCTACGGAGTACTGAATGGGCTAAATTTAGCTTGCAAACAAGTTAGATTTGACTGTTTTGGTGCTCCGTAGCTGTTATGGGTAAGATTGTTTTTTACATTTTATGGACAATGGGGGGGGCACACTGGGGGGGTAAGCAGGGACCACATTTGCATAAATTTGCATATGCTGATTTCTATAAATAGATGGATATTTTTTAAAAAAGAACTATTATAATGTAGATAGAAATACAGTAAATCTCAACAGAATGGGGAAGACTGTGACCAGGTGGTGACTTGTCCCTCCCTGTTCACTCTGGTGTCCAGGTGCTAACTATGGATGGGCAACGGTTGTTGTGGTTCTTTACCTTTAAACTGGATTTGGACTGGACAGCTTTTTAAACAGAAGCTGCCTCCAAACAGAAGACAGTCTGTCAGCTCTTGAAATACAGGAGGGTAAAAGAGAACACACCACCACGCAATGATGCATTGGTCTGATTATTGTGTAGAACCTCCGCTCAACAAGAGGAAGGCAGGTAGAAGGTCTGTGGGAAGCTGGCTGAAAGAAATGGAGGCCTTGGAATGGAAAATCCATGGGCCTCAGAAGGAAGATGGTCTAACAAAGAAGGATTGGAAGAGGGACAGCTCAAGAGGAATGAAGAGAAGGATATAGAGGACAAAAAGAGCAGTATGATCTGCATGTGACTGTTCACCAAAGGGGAGAGCAGGTCTGGTTCGAAGATCATAGGAAGAGAGAAGGTTTGAATATTTGTTGTTGTTGTTGTTCAGTCGTTCAGTCGTGTCCGACTCTTCGTGACCCCATGGACCATAGCACGCCAGGCCTTCCTGTCCTGCGCTCTCTCCCGGAGCGTGCTCAAGTTCATATTCATTGCATCCGTGATGCCATCTAGCCATCTCATCCTCTGCCGTCCCCTTCTCCTTTTGCCTTCAGTCTTTCCCAGCATCAGGGTCTTTTCCAGGGAGTTTTCTCTTCGCATTAGGTGGCCAAAATATTGGAGCTTCAGCTTCATTATCTGTCCTTCCAATGAGCACTCAGGGTTGATTTCCTTTAGGATGGACTGATTTGACCTCCTTGCAGTCCAGGGCACTCGTAAGAGTCTTCTCCAGCACCACAGTTCGAAAGCATCAATTCTTCGGCGCTCAGCCTTCCTTATAGTCCAGCTCTCACAGCCATACATTACTACTGGGAAAACCATAGCTTTGATTAGACGGACCTTTGTCGGCAAGGTGATGTCTCTGCTTCTTACTATGCTGTCTAGGTTTGCCATAGCTTTCCTCCCAAGGAGCAAGCGTCTTTTAATTTCATGGCTACAGTCACCGTCTGCGGTGATCTTGGAACCCAAGAAAGTAAAATCTGTCACTGCTTCCATTTCTTCCCCTTCCATATGCCAGGAAGTGATGGGGCCAGATGCCATGATCTTCGTTTTTTTAATATTGAGTTTCAAACCAGCTTTTGCACTCTCCTCTTTCACCCTCAACAAGAGGCTCTTGAGATCCTCTTCGCTTTCTGCCATTAGGGTGGTATCGTCTGCATATCGGAGGTTGTTGATAATTCTCCCAGCAATCTTAATTCCGACCTCTGATTCATCCAACCCGGCATTTCTCATGATGTACTCTGCATATAAGTTAAATAAGCAGGGTGACAATATGCAGCCTTGTCGTACTCCTTTCCCAATTTTGAAACAATCGGTTGTTCCATGTCTGGTTCTTACTGTTGCTTCTTGACCCTCGTACAGGTTTCTCAGGAGACAGGTAAGGTGGTCTGATACTCCCATCACTTTAAGAATTTGCCACAGTTTGTTGTGATCCACACAATCAAAGGCTTTAGTGTAGTCAATGAAGCAGAAATAGACGTTTTTCTGGAATTCTCTTGCTTTCTCCATGATGCAGCGAATGTTGGCGATTTGATCTCTAGTTCCTCTGCCTCTTCTAAACCCCGCTTGTACTTCCGGTAATTCTCGGTTCGCATACTGCTGAAGCCTAGCTTGTAGGATTTTGAGCATCACCTTGCTGGCATGTGAAATGAGCGCAATTGTGCGGTAGTTTGAACACTCTTTGGCGTTGCCCTTCTTTGGAATTGGAATGTAAACTGACCTTTTCCAGTCTTGTGGCCACTGTTGAGTGTTCCAGATTTGTTGGCATATTGAATGCAGCACTTTAACAGCATCATCTTTTAGGATTTTAAATAGCTCAGCTGGAATACTGTCATCTCCGCTAGCTTTGTTGTTACTAATGCTTCCTAAGGCCCACTTGACTTCACTCTCTAGGATGTCCGGCTCAAGTTCAGTGACCGCACTATCATGGCTATCAGGGACATTCAGATCTTTCCTGTATAGTTCTTCTGTGTATTCTTGCCACCTCTTCTTAATCTCATCTGCTTCTGTTAGGTCCCTGCCTTCTTTGTCCTTTATCATGCCCGTCTTTGCACAAAACGTTCCCTTGAGATCTCCAATTTTCTTGAAGAGATCTCTAGTCTTTCCCATTCTGTTGTTTTCCTCAATTTCTTTGCATTGTTCATTTAAGAAGGCCTTCTTGCCTCTCCTTGCTATTCTCTGGAACTCTGCATTCAGTTGGGTATATCTTCCCCTTTCTCCCTTGCTTTTCGCTTCCCTTCTTTCGTGAGCTACTTGTAAAGCCTCATCAGACAGCCACTTGGCTTTCTTGCATTTCTTTTTCTTTGGGATGGATTGAGTTGCTGCCTCCTGAACAATGTTACGGACCTCCGTCCATAGTTCCTCAGGCACTCTGTCTATCAGGTCTAATCCCTGAAATCTATTCCTCACCTCCACTGTATATTCATCAGGGATATGATTTAGGTCATACCTGAACGGTTTAGTGGTTTTCCCGACGTTCTTCAATTTAAGCCGAAATTTTGCAAGAAGCAGCTCATGATCTGAGCCACAGTCAGCTCCAGGTCTTGTTTTTACTGACTGTATGGAGCTTCTCCATCTTTGGCTGCAAAGGACATAATCAATCTGATTTCGATATTGACCATCTGGTGATGTCCATGTGTAGAGTCGCCTCTTGTGCTGTTGGAAAAGAGTGTTTGCTATGATCAGCATGTTCTCTTGGCAAAACTCTATTAGCTTTTGTCCTGCTTCATTTTGTACACCAAGGCCATGCTTGCCTGTTATCCCGGTGATTTCTTGACTTCCTACTTTAGCATTCCAATCCCCTATGATGAAGAGGACATCTTTTTTTGGTGTTAGTTCTAGAAGGCGTTGTAGGTCTTCATAGAACCGATCAACCTCAGCTTCTTCGGCCTCAGTGGTTGGGGCATAGACTTGAATTACTGTGATGTTGAATGGTTTGCCTTGGATTCGTACTGAGATCATTCTATCATTTTTAAGATTGTACCCCAGTACTGCTTTTCCCACCCTTTTGTTGACTATGAGTGCTACTCCATTTCTTCTAAGGGATTCTTGCCCACAATAGTAGATATGATAGTCACCTGAATTAAATTCACCCATGCCTGTCCATTTGAGTTCGCTGATTCCCAAGATGTCAATGTTCAATCTTGCCATCTCATGTTTGACCACCTCCAGCTTACCTTGATTCATTGATCTGACATTCCAGGTTCCTAAACAATATTGTTCTTTACAGCATCGGATTTTCTTTTCACCACCAGACACATCCACAGCTGAGTGTCCTTTCGGGTTTGGCCCAGCCGCTTCACTCTTTCTGGCGCTACTTGGAAATACCCTCTGCTCTTCCCCAGTAGCATATTGGACACCTTCCGACCTGAGGGGCTCATCTTCCGGCGTCATCTCGTTTAGCCTTGTGATACATTCCATGGGGTTTTCTTGGCAAGAATACTGGAGTGGGTTGCCATTTCCTTCTCCAGTGGACCACATTTTGTCAGAACTCTCTGCCATGACCTGTCCGTCTTGGGTGGCCCTTCACGGCATAGCTTATGGCTTCATTGAGTTACGCAAGCCCCTTCGCCACAACAAGGCAGTGATCCATGAAGGGGGGTTTGAATATTAAGCTACAGCAAAAATAGAAAAGTCTATACAGGGTGACTAACAGGGTGTCAGAAGCACTACATGGCTTATCACATGTACTAGGTGGGAATATGTTTGTCCTGCTCTACAGTGAGCAAAACCCATACCTGTCCCCTGATATCAGATAAACACGAAGCCACAGAAACATATGGGCCAAAAAAAAAAAATGTTTTACACCAACAAGACCAGACATGCAAAAAGATTCAGACAACAGTGTCTCATACCCCAAAGTAGGCTTTGTAGATAACACAGATTCACAAGATGATACAGGGCTAAACTACATGTTATGTTAATTATATAGTGTGTAACTGAGCCCTCTCTTTTTACTCAAGAGTAAGTGTGCATGCCCCCAATTTGGACTGCGACTACTACACACTGGGAAGGGGAAGATCAAATCTTCCTCCCCAGCTGATCTCTTCCCCACCGCCCAGCCAGGGGTTAAAGAAAGAGAAAGAAATACTCCATTGCTGCCAATGCAGGCTTCCTCCCCCCTTTTTTTTAACCCCCTAGATGGGGGGGAGGCTTTCCACCTCTGGAAGTAAACATCTGGGCTGAGGTATAATCTTCCCCTCCTGGTGCACAGTAGTCTGGATGAGAACTGCATCCTGAGCCAAGTGGAATCAGACAATCGAAGTCTGAACACAGAGCTTCCTGCTGGCTTGATGATTATCACTTGGTTTAGCTGTAATCATGTGAGGAGGACACATCCTCTTTTTCAAGACAGACAAATAACATGATGGGATTCTAGAGTATTGAGATTATATTTCCCAACAGCCCCTGTTGTGACCTGTGTCTCTGACCTACAAAGGAGGCTTGGCTTCCTAAGAGAAAGGAGGGAAAGTGGAGACAGAGATTCAGACCCCCGTGGCTGGAAGCATGTGCTAGAGCGGCCATGTATCCTACCTTGACAGTTCTCTAATTGAAGGGCTGTCCTGTCCGGTTCTGGTTTAAAGATTAAGAACCATACAAAGGGAGAGTGGAGGCCTTGAAGTTGCTCATCATCAGTTAGCAGCTGGACAGCAGACTGAGCAGGCACACAGGTCACAGCAGGGGCAGCATCAAGGGTAGGCATGGTTGGGTACTAGCCAAGGGCCTACACTCCTGCAAGGGTCCACCGACAAGAGCCACCTGGAGTTGTTCCTTCTCTTCACCACGGCAACCCGCTTGTTCGTCTGCTTCTCGCTCTGGCCCAGACTGTGGTGGTAATGAGAGGGAGGAACAGTAGATGCCACTGCCTGCTTGCTCATTGGCTCTTGCCCATCAAGCAAGGAAATGGTAGCATTGATAAGAAAGAGGATGAGGAGCAAAAGCAGCTGGCGACAATATCAGTGAGAAGGTAGACTTACTGTGGGAGGTGGCCTCTTGAAGGTGCCATGCCCAAGGCCCCTCCAAAACCTGGAGCCAGCACTGAGTCAGTGTTTCCAGTATTGTGAGATGCACAGTATTTCTATTTAAATTATAGAAACTTGGCTTGAAATAACCGGTGACATCTTTGGCTGCATTTCCCTAATAATAATAATTAATAAGCTGCATGGTTAGCTCTCAATGGCACCCGCAACACATCAGAATCCATTTGATTAGATTATCTTAAGACCACTGATTTCGACAGGCATATCCCTGCTAACTCTAGGTGACCAACGGTACCTCTAAGCATGGCACAGTAGCTTCCTGTCTACGAACAGATGGCTGAAGTGAATTCTTCCACAGTCGTTGCCACAAATGTAATGTGTCATCTGTGCTCAAGACTGCTGAACGCATACCGACTGCCCTTATTTTTGCAAGGATACCCTTGAAAAGGAATTGAAATACTAGAATCTCTCTGCCTTCAGTGCTGTTTCTTTTTCCTCCAAGGTGAAAAAAAAAGCCTCTAAATAAATTATGAACTTGACGGGGAAATAAATACATTATCTTGAATCCAATCTCTTCTTCCCTTTAACAGTAATTTGTATTCTTAAGATTCATTAGCTCTCCTGTTTACCATTTCATATCTCAGAATGAAGGGAAACCAATGAAAATGTAAGCTCATACCTTGGTTGTCATTAAGTAGCTGGTTTGGGTTGTCAGACAAGTGATAAATACTTTAACAATCCTTTATGGATGCTCAGCTAAACAAATACGTCTTAATGACTCTGAATCATCTTGGCTGCAATTCTACAGAAGCAAAGTGATCTGCTATTACTTTATAACTGCCAATATGCATGGGAAAATGTAAGAAAACTGTGATGCACATGAAAACAGATTGGGAGACATTTAGAGAGGATTGAGGGAGATCCCCAGCTTTCTGTTTTTTTAGACTGAATGTGACTATAGCACCTACATTTCCAGCCATTTCACTGGTTCGACATGCTGGACAACTCCTTTATAGATAGTTGCCAGAATGGCTTTGTAGAGGAGATCCAAAGCTTTCAGGTAATCATGAGATTCACATGTAGAGATCTCTTCCACATGGCTCTCTACAGTTAATGAAAAACAGTTGTTACAATTAATGAAAAATAATCACTGTATTACTATGCAACATTAGTACTTCCATCAGAAATAGCTTACATTGACATTTTAAAGTGTTGCAGACAGAGGGTGGGTGAGAGAGAGAGAGAGAGAGAGAGAGAGAGAGAGAGGGTTGCCATCCACCATTTTCTTTTTGAACAAAAGGTGATGGCAGAGGCTCTATATCAAGATGTGGTATCACTGCATTTAACTTCTGGGAAGATAAATACTGGCAGGAAGTACTCTCCCTTTCTCTGAGCATCTCTATACCAGACCCAAATCCTGCATTTAAAATGGGGCTTTTTGCTTGCATTTTAAATGCAGGATCATGATGGGCTCCCTTTACATGTGCTTCCTTCTCCACCCCCTGTTTCCCCCCTCCTTTCCCCCTTATCTGATTCTTCCATATGTTCCATAATACAGCTGCTAGATGGCACTGTGGTCTAGCTCCTCTTATTGCGGCTTTTCCTTTTTCATGAAGGAACTCGAGCGGAAGATGGTAATTTGACAGCCTATTATCTCTGATCTTTTAAAAAATGGAGTAAAGGTCATTTAGTGTGGGAGACGCCCTGGAGGTTGTCAACATCATCTAAAAGACCCACAAACGTCTGTGAGTAACTAATCTCAATACCAGGATAAAAGCTCTGTGTGAAGAAGCCCTCTCTCTGATAAAGACAGCCTTCCAAGGGAGGGAGAGAGCAAGAGTGAGAGAGCTTTTAACACTTGGACTACTTTAAAAAGAAGAAGCTAAGTGCCTCCCCCATTTTGGCCATTTTCCTGCACCACGACCATGTTCCTCCACCATTTCAACTTCTATTTCTGGGCTGAAATGGTTTGGTCTGAACTGGTTCATCCTACCCCTAGGCTTTGCGCATTTCTCTGCCACTTTCAGCAGCAAGCATTGGCAGCTGGAGTGGGGAAATGTGCAATGTGGTTACATCAAACTTGAGGTACGTGTAGGGATGTACGAAAGTCACTTACCTTTTCGCCGATTCTGTTCATGGAGGGGGGGAGGCGTTCCGTCCCTCCCCCTGGAATTCTCGACGGGGGGGAGGCAATCCAGTCCTCCCCCCCAGAATCCTCGATGGCCGGCTGTGCTCTGCGGCGGCTCCGCGGAGCAGCTGGCTAGGCCCAGGCCAGGGCCGTCCGCAGCCGGATTTCCAGCCGTGGAGGGCTCTGGGTAAAAAAACAACAACACGTACACAAATGGCAACAGCTACGGCTGCTGCCATTTGCGTTCCTTATTTTTCGCCGTCTTAGTCTACGTAAATATTTACGTAGACTAAGACGAAGAAAAGAAAGGGGAATGCAAATAGAGTACTGGGCGCTATTTGCGTTCCCCTTTCTTGTCTTTGTCTTAGTCTACGTAAATATTTATGTAGACTAAGATGGCGAAAAATAAGGAACGCAAATGGCGGCGGCCGTAGCCGCTGCCATTTGCGTACACGTTGTTTGGTTTTTTACCCAGACGTGATAGGCTACGTAAGTCTTTACATAGCCTATCACGTCTACGGGGGAAAAAAACAAACAAAAAAACACAGACTAGATCCCCCAGGTAAGTCTCGTCCCAGGGGGATCCGCGGGGGGGGTGGGGGGTGGCAGGCCGTTCCGCGATGGATTTCAGGGGGCCGAATGCACTGGCATTCGGCCTCACCGAGATCCGTCACGGAATTCTCTGACATCCCTAGGTATGTGACACTACATGTTACGTTGGACATGGGGAGAACTGGACACAGGGATACTAATTCTGCAATGAGTGGCCAAAGAGAAAAAAGCTTTCATTTTGGGGTGAAAAAGTAAAGTATATTGTCCATTTAAATGAAATATGATTCTCTTAGTGCGGAAACTTATTCAACTAGTGAGCCACCAAGCTCAATGCAGCCCACTAGCCATGTATTTTGGCCTACTAGGTGCTTGACAACCCAAGGGCACCAAAGTGAATTGAACCCTTGATGAACTGCCTAGCAAAGGGCAAATTTGTCAAGCTTGGTTTGTTCAGGTTCTCATTTGTCCAGTGCTAAGTTTGCTCCATCCCAATTCCACATTGGAATGTGTGTGTTTGTCTGTATGAAAATGTACATATTTTCATGCGCATTTTTTAACAATATATATGTACACATTTTTCTTTAATGTATGCATATTTGTGGGCATTTTTATAACCATATGCAGTTTTCAAGCAATGTCCCAATGAATTTTTGAGTGCATTTTTACAAATATAAACATTTTTGTGCATGTTTTTAAAAAATATACACTTTTTGTATGAATTTTTTTTAAAAAAATGTGCACATTTTTGTGCATATTTTTTTGTGGGAGGGAACTGCATCATAAACTTTGGAAATTTACAAATGTTAATGGCCAACTGCATTCCAGTTTGTGTTTAGATTAGGGAAATGTGAATCTGGTAAGTTCACACTGAAATGCGAACTGAATGAATTTCTCACCCATACCTAGAACTGCCATACATGGATAGTGGACAGTCCAGGTCTTTGGCTCACATGTTATGTAAGCTTGCTTTTGATTGCTGTGATTTGTTGTGAATATCTCTATCTTGTCTGCAAGCCACAGAAATATGGAGAAATAGACAAAATCCCCCTCCCCCCCGTAGCTTATTAGCTGCCTACTATACTTGGAATGGAGATCAATAAAATGTTTTCTCATAACATCAATTGAATATTTCACCAGTAAATAATTATATTTTTTCTCTATGAGTGGCCTTAATATCTTGCAAACTTTGTAGGCACTTGTGATGCCTGTGAGTTATGAGACTTTCATACTTTTGTGAAAGAAATATAATAATCACCTGTCACTGATGTGGTTTTCTATCCCACTCCTATCCAATTCATCAAAGACACACACTCCCATGCGACTTTCAGAAAGCAGAATTCAGAGGGTATTTGCTCATACATGTATGTTGCAGAAAGCTCACTCTTCAAGACTTGGTCCAGTCATGATCCAAAGTTACATTTCTGCATGTCCTTAAATCATGAACAACACAGTTCATAAGTCTGTCTGAATAATCGCCAGCTTGCTGGGTACATGTGCAAAAAGGTAAGTCCAAACAATTGGAGGGCACCACAGTTTTGAGGACTGTACATATGCCCACAGCCATGCCTTTGCCTCTAATCTAGTGAACAAAGGAGCATTGCAGTGCTGAAAGGCCAGATTAGAGTAGAAGAAGTCGCTCTTTACTTATGAGCCCTCCTGCTACTCTCCAGGCATGCAACAAACCCAGGCTGCCTGTGTTACTTGGGGTATCATGCCACAGGTTAGCCATTCAGCATGCCACAGGTTAGCTGTGCTGTGAAGGACTTTATTTTTAATTTACACATTAGTGTCCCTTTCCACAGAAGTGAATGGGTGGACTATTATGGGCATAAGAACCCCATGAGACCTCTTGTAAGAAATCTTTGGGCTAGCACATAATTTTAAGATAAGAATACAAAACGAGTGACCTGTTGTAGCTGATTTATTTATTTCAGCATTTATTTGCCGTCTTTCTGAGCGAACCCTCCCAAGGCACTTGGCAACAGTTTAAGAACACAGATGCTGTTTATAACATATTTGCAGTCCATAAAACCACATTCTTTAGAACACTAATGCATCTAAAAATATTATACCAGCAGCAGTTAAAATAATATCGACAATATTAATAGAGAACAGTATTCATATAAAATCAGTCAAATCTGGACCAGGCAGCCTGATTTTTTTTTTTTTTAATGATTGAGAATTTAGAGGATGACAATATATTCACTGAGCAAATGTGGCCTATTTCTGAAGAATGTTGTTTCCCAATGAAGCATACCATTGTCACATGAAGTGGTAAAATGGCTCTAGGTACAAAGCCATGTCCATCATGTTACCTCCAAAATGCTCTTCATGCATGTTGCATCACTCATTTTTTTTGTTACCTCTCAGGGCAGCTGGGCCACCCACTGTCAGAGAAAATGTGGTGGCGTTTGACTCTCCTATAGGATTATCCCCAAATGTAATACTCCATTCTTCACCAGGAGGAAACTGCAGTCATTTACTTATATCGGAGAGAATGAAGCTGTGCATTCAGGAGTGTCATTGGGTGAAGGCTAAGTCTGATTAGGAATTACAGTCAGGTTTGCCCCTTCTCAACAGCACTCCAATCTATTTACTTTTTCCTGTAGCAGGAGTAGGGGTGTCGGAGAATTTCTCCACGAATCTCCGGGAGGCTGAATGCCAACACATTCGGCCCCCTGAAATTGGTGGAGAAATGGTCCGCCCCCCCCCCCGGAATGGGATTTACCTTTGTCGAATGTCCCTGGAGGCGGCGGCTCCCGGCGGCGGTTCGGCGGTGGTGGCGGCAGCAGCCGGTCTTCCGACCGGCTGCCGCCACCGCCATTTCCAAGTAAAACAACAACAACAACAACAACAAACGTGATAGGCTACGTAAAGATTTACGTAGCCTATCACGGCTAGATTTTCAAAAAACACCATGATAGGCTACATAAATCTTTACGTAGCCTATCATGGCTGACTTTGGGGGGGGGGAAAGTGCGTACGCAAATGGCGGCGCCCTTATTTTTGCCGTAGTCTACGTAAATGTTTACGTAGGCTACACGTGCCCAAATAAGGAACGCAAATGGGCGCCGCCATTTGCATATGCACTTCCCCCCCCCCCAAGTCAGCCGTGATAGGCTGCGTAAAGATTTACGTAGCTTATCATGGCTGACTGCAGGGATGCAAACGGCGGCAGCTACAGCCGCCGCCATTTGCGTCCCAGCAGGAGAAGAGGTTTCGCAGAATTTCGGGGGGAGGAACAGAGTGCCTCCCCCCCACCGCGAAGCAAGCTGCGGGATCAGGTAAGGGACTTTCATCCATCCCTAAGCAGGAGTGGGCAGCCAGTGGGCTGCATGAGGCTGCAGTACCTCTGTCAGGCCAGATACATGCTTTCAAATCTTTTCCTGCTGGGGTGGGGAGGGAGCTGCCCTCTTTCTACCCAAGCAGAGAGCAAAAAGAACTTTTAATGTTCAGATCCAGCTGATCAGCACTTCCAAAGCCTCCTTCCCTGACCTGGAAGAGAAGAGCATTTGGAAAGGTCAGTTCCTTCTGGATGCTTTCCCTGCCTGGGTGGGGAGGGAGCTGCCCTCTTTCTGCCCAAGCAGGGAGCAAAGAGCACTTTTAATGTTCAGATCCAGCTGATCAGGACTTTCAAAGCCCTCATTCCCTGACCTGGAAGAGAAGAGCATTTTGAAAGTTCAGTTCCTTCCAGATCCATGCTTCCAGATGCCTTCCCTGCCTGGAAGGACTTCTAGAATGCAGTGCAACTATATAGGAACTATAGAATGCACTTTCAAGCCAACCTTGCCTTACATAGCCCCACCATTAATTTCCACTTCCCTTGGGCTGTCTCCTGTATTATAACACAGAGGATGGATGTGGTCAATCTCTCTCAACATTACAGTGGGAGAATAGGGAGAGGAGCTGTTCTGCCTAGTAAATTTTCAAGCAGTAAGTAAGGCTGCAGTGCAATCTTGCAAGAAATGGGGGGTGGCGGAATGAAAAGAAGCCATAACTGGAAATTAGTTAACCATGGAGTATTACCTGAACATGATGGGAACCATAGTTATGTTGTGAGCAGTAAAATAAAATGCTGGCATAGCTTCTCCCCCTTTTCTTTTCAAAAAGCATTGAAGAAAACAGCACCCTGAGTTTGCTGTTTCAAAACCCAAATATAAAAATGGCCGAGGTTAGGATGCTGCTGGTAGGAAAGGATGAATGTTGTCTTTTATTTATTTTGCTTTTTTAAAAAGAAATCATATTCTTGGATTATTATGTTTTAAACTGCAATCCTATACCTTTCCTGGGAGTAAGCCCAGTGAGCTCAATGGGGCTTACTTCTCAGAAGACATACATAGTATCTGACTGTAAGATCTTTAAAGATGGAGCTGCTATTTTATTGGTTGAATGAGTTTTCCATCTGCACTGGCTGCCAGTCCACATCTGGTCCAGATTCAAAGTGCTGGGCTTAACATTCAAAGCCCTAAACAACTTGAGGCCAAGATACCTGAAGGATCATCTCCTCCCATATGTACCTGCCTGGACCCTAAGACCATCTTCAGTGGCCTTTGTCCGGAAACCCCTGCCAAAGGAAGTGAGGTGGGTGGCTACCAAGAAGGCCTTTTTCTGCTGTGGCACCACAGTGGTGGAATGAGCTTCCCAGAGAGGATGGCCCAGCACTGACATTGTGCTTTTTCCAGTGTCTGAAGAACTTTTTATTTTCCCAGGCACTTTAGTCTTTTAGCTCTGTTGTTTTAAACCTGCTATTGTATTCAAAATCTCTGCATTGCTGCTAGATTTTACTCTGTTTTTTTACCCCATTTTATACCGTAGTTTTATGCTTTACATTTTCTTAATGTATCTCATAGTGTATTTTATGGTTTTAACTGTTGTGAACTATCCAGAGAGCCTTGGCTATTGGGTGGTATAGAAATATAGTAAATGAATAAATAAATGATATGAAGGATGTGCAGCTCAAAGCCACCCCTATTTCCATGAAAAGTTGCAGACTGCTTCCACTTGTACTTCAGATTTTTGAGATTATAGCCCTGATAAGAATAGATTGATAGGATGGAGCAAAAGACATAGAGAGGGAAAATTGATTTTATGAAGAATCAGAGTGTTGCCTAGTTAAGGACATAAGAATATGAGAAGAGCCATGCTGGATCAGACCAAGGGACCATCTACTCCAGCATTCTGTGGCCAACCAGCTGGCAGCTGCCCACAGGAAACCCACAAACAGGACATGAGTGCATTAGCATGCTCCCACCCATGTTCCCCAGGAACTGGTGCACATAGGCATATTGTCTCTGAAAGTGGAGGTAGCACATAGCCATCAGGACTAGTAGCCATTGATAGCTTTCTCCTCCAGGAATTTGTCTAAGCTCCTTTTAAAGCCATGCATATTGGTGGCCATCACTACATCTTGTGGTAGCGTATTCCATAGTTTAACTATGCACTATTTGAAGAAGTAGTTCTTTTTATCTGCCTGGAATCTCCCACCAATCAGCTTCATGGGATGACCGTGGGTTCTAATTATTATAGCATAGTTTGAGAGATGCTCTTGGCTATGCTGCAAGTGGCTAGAGATGAGGGCAATCCATGGCCATGCCATTATACAAACCTTCTAGCCAGATTTGTAAGCTCCTTGGGACAGAAATGTCCTCTTGTACTTTGTAAAGTGCCATGCATGCTGATGGTGCTATATCAGATGTGTTGAACCTTAGCTTGAGGGCCAAATTCAGACCATCTGACCTTCTAGGGTTCTCCAGGTGGTAGGGATGTATGAAAGTCACTTACCTGTTCATGGATTATCTTGATGGTGGGGGGGAGGCATTCTGTCCCTCCCCCCGGAATCCTGGCCGGCCGGCTCCGCTCCGCAGGGATTCTGCAGAGCTGCTGGCCGGCTCCGCCAGGAGCTGGACATCTGGCCACTGGCTAGCAGGGACGCAAATGGTGGTGGCCGTAGCCACCACTGTTTGCGTCCATGCAGTCAGCCGTGATAGGCTACGTAAATGTTTACGTAGCCTATCACGTCTGACTTAAAAAAAACAACGTGCATACGCAGAAGTAACGTCCGCTACGCTATTTGCGTTCCCCTTATTTTCACCGTCTTAGTCTATGTAAATCTTGACATAGACTAAGACGTGCCGAAATAAGGAATGCAAATGGCGGCGGCCACGGCCGCTGCCATTTGCATACGCGTGGTTTTTTTTTAAAGTCAGATGTGATAAGCTACGTAAACATTTACGTAGCCTATCACGGTTTTTTTTTTTAAACCTAGCCATGATAGGCTACGTAAATCTTTACATAGCCTATCATGTCTTTTTTTTAAAACTGGAAATGGCAGTGGCGGCAGCCGGTTCGAAGACCGGCCACCACCGGAGCCGCTGCCGGAGCCGCCACCGCCCGGAATATCCGCCCCAGTAAGTCTCGTCCCAGGGGGTGGCGGGGGGGGTGGCAGGCCGTTCCGCCACTGATTTCGGGGGGCCGAATAGGCTGGCATTTGGCCTCCCCGAGATCCGTGGCGGAATTCTCTGACATCCCTACCAGATGGCCATGCTCCCTTTCCCTGGGGCCACCACCTTTTCCCCGTCCATCTGTCATTTGATGGTTGCCCAGCTTTTACATCCCTCACCCCACTCCCCATTCTAAATGTTGAGATACCTCCCTAAAGCTTAGCTAATGGTAGTAATTAGGGATGCAGGATAAATCTGCAATGGAATCAAATGAGTTTGTATTTCTGTAACCTGCAGATTCTGCAGGGAACCAGCTTTTCCCGAGATGCATAGATTCTGCAGCCTTGCAGACCGATCTGTCTGTCTATCTATCTATCTATCTATCTATCTATCTATCTATCTATCTAAACCTTTCCGGAACTTTATATGAATTTAGTAGTAAAAAAATACATAAATTATTAAAAAAAAAAACTGGCCTAAAATGTGTGTTTCTCCCATGTAGGTATGGCGGAGAATTTCTCCCCGAAACTTGGGGGGCCAAGCGCCAACGTGTTCAGCCCCCCGAACAAGTTTTGGGGAGAAATTCTCCACACACACCCCGCCCCCCGCATCCCCCCCGGGACGGGACTTAGCTTTGGCAAATGTCCCTCCCGGCGGCGGGTCCAGCCGGTGGTTTGGCGGGTCTTCGTCCGGGGTGGAAGTGGCAGCCAGTCTTTCGACCGGCTGCCGCCACCGCCGCCATTCCAATAAAAGAAAAAAAAACGCCCCTGTGATAGGCTACGTGATGATTAACGTAGTCCATCACAGCTAGATTTGCAAAGTCAGCCGTGATAGGCTACGTAAATCGACACGTAGCCTATCATGGGTGACTTTAAAAAAAAAAAAAAGCGCGTACGGATAATGGCGGCCCCCATAGGGAGCCGCCATTCGCGTTCCTTATTTGGTCGCTGTAGTCTACGTAAATCTTTACGTAGACTACGGCGAAAATAAGGGCAACGCTATTTGCGTTGCCCTTATTTTCGCCGTAGTCTACGTAAAGATTTACGTAGACTACAGCGACCAAATAAGGAACGCGAATGGCGGCTCCCTATGGGGGCCGCCATTTGCGTACATGCTTTTTTTTTTTAAAGTCACCCGTGATAGGCTACGTGACGATTTACGTAGCCTATCACGGCTGACTTTGCAGATCTAGCTGTGATAGGCTACGTTAATCATCACGTAGCCTATCACAGGGGCGTTTTTTTTTAACTTTTCAGTTCGCGGCCGGGCGAGGCGCCTCCTCCCCGGCCTGAATTTCGGCTGGGCGAGGCAGGAAGCCTCCCCCCGGCCTTAATTTTGGCCGGGCGAGGCGGGAAGCCTCCCCCCCAGCCTGAACTTTGCGGGGGGAGCAGCGAAGCGCCTTCCCCCCACCGCGAAAAGCTTCGAGGACAGGTAAGTGACTTTCGTGCACCCCTACTCCCATAGGCTAAAGCATGACAATGCACATGGGGGGATTTGCACATTTTCACCAATATGAATTTGTGAAAATTTTGGAAATGGGAAAGATCAGATTCCGCCAATGAGTGGACGACAGAACGAAAGGCACCAAAACACAGATAGAACAGATTTTACACAATCCATACATAGTAGTAAGAACTTTAAGTTAAACGATGCTGGTAGTCTTGGTATTTGGCCCTGCTCACCCATAGCTGGAATGTGGCCTTGAGAGCTTCTCCAAAATAGCGATGTCAGAGAATTCCACCACAAACTGAAATGGGCTCAGATCCCCTTCGGTCCGGGCCATGGGATCCACAGCAGAGCAGTGCCACTCGGTGCAGCAGAGTCCATGATCATGCGGCCTTTTTATTTGTTTGTTTTCAAAGTCACGACATTTACGTAAATAAATACGGAGAAATAATAGGATAGTATGCGAATGCAATTCACATAATAATGATAATGATATTCACATAATATCATGAAAATAAATAAGTAAATTTTAAAAAATGAATTGTACAGCTCCATAAAAAACACAAGAATATAATCCTTTTAAAACAAATGGATAACATACGATCCTCAATCTTTTTCCCAGCCCCTCTATTCATTGCCTGCTGCAAGAGCTGAGGCGAGGTGACCACAAAGAGATCCCTCCTACCCCACCCGCTCGTACTCCAGGAAGATAAGCTTATCATGATCACACATGCTTCTCTTGCTTGCTTATATACTGTACATTATTTACTGAGGTGAATGCTAAGCCAAGTATGGGGTAGAAGGATTGATTTCTTCTCCAGTAGCAGGAGAGGAGGGGATGGGACTCAGGGGAGGAGGGGGAGTGCTCCTCTTTTGCGCAAGCAGTTTCTTGCTGGTCTAGGAACTGCTCCAAATGCTGCCCATCTAGTAATCTTTGCCACTACTTTACATAACTCACGCCAGTATGCAGAGTCCAGTTGTACTGCCTGGCTGGCTGGCCTATATAGTGTTCTTGTTGTTCTTGTTTGTGGAACGGTAAGTTAACACAGACATCGATATGGCAAAACAAGTTGTTTATAGGGATGGCACAGGCTCCCGTTTTGGTCTGAAAATCTGTCAGACCACCGGTGCCTGTGCCCACCAAGCTGCACCTGACGAGCCCTCCCCCCAGCTCGCCGGTCCCCAGACCACCCTCCTGTGCAACTTATCTGGGCTAGTCTGTCTCTGTCCCAATTGTCATGTTTTTAAAAAACATGGCAATCGGCAGCCCATGCCCATAGACTTATACGCAACATAGTGCTGTGAAACTAGAGTATATGGGAGATTCACAGCGCTTTTTGCATATCAGTCTATGTGGGCACAGAGATGAAGGGGGAAAAATACATAAAAAAGCGATTCTTAAGTAAAAATTGGGGTTGGAATTGATGGTCTTATGGCCCCTTCCAACCCTACTATTCTGTGATTCTATGAGATTACACAGACCTGAAAAGAGGGCACAGGACTTATGTTTGTTGGTTCATATTTATCTACATAATTTTCAGAGTGAAAAAAAAGAACATTCTGGGTGCTTGTGAACAGCGGAGCAGAGTGCTGCATGCAAACCACAGAACCAATGCGGGGATGGATGGAACACCATTCGTACATCCCTATTCCAAAATTGAATTTGGCCTTTCGGCTTAAAGAAGTTCACCACTCTTGTGCTTTATAAATAAATGTATCATCATCACCATCATCACCACCACCGCCACCACCATCATCATCAGAACATGTGACTATACAGCAAAGAATTACATATTCCAGGTATAAGTAGGTCTTATGGAGGAAACATGGCATGACTCATCTTGGATGATGACATACAGCATGAAATAATATTTATCATGTACCTTAAGAACTAATATGCTAAAAGTTGATATGGCAGATAATAAATGATCTGTCACCAACTTGTGTAGAGAAAGTGGTCTAGCAATTAGATCACCAACTGGAAATAAGACAAGGCTTGTCAAAAGCAACACCGATCATCAGAGTGTTCTGTTGTGTGTGGATGTTTTGTTGATCATTATAAAACTAGTCAGATATACACAGAATTGTTTATTGTTCACAATGTGATCAGCCAACAACACTGAGATATCCCTTCTTCTTCTGTGGAATTTTGTTCATCCCTTTTTATAATCCCTGCTTCCAAGAGTTGAAAACAACAAGCATAATAAGTAGTGTATTTCATACGCCTTCTTGCTTTTTGCAGGGTAGCTCTGTACAGAATTTCTACACTTCTGGTTATTAGAGATGGGTGTACAAGTGAAACTCAAGCTCAGTGAAGTTTTTCAAATTCCACATCAATGCTTGTTCCATCTTGTGTCTGTATCAGATTGCGATCTTCATTTTTTCTTTTTGCATGAAAATTTGTGCATATTTCTTTTTCCAAACAGGTGCACCAATTCCACACATCTTTGAGATGTATGCACTCTTCTCCCATTGATAAAGCATGTATGTGCACATTTTTCAAATGTACACATTTTTTTATGTGCATTTTATTTATTTATTTATTTATTTATTTATTTATTTCATTTCTATACCACCCAATATGCTGTTGAACACATTGGGGGGGTATATCTACAAATCACATGGCAATCTCAAAAATGCATGAACAACCATAGTTTGTATTCAATTCCGTGTTCAGTTCAGGAGGTACAAACTAGGTAAATCCTGATAAAGAAATGAACTGAAACTAATTTCTCATACATAGGGATGTACAGATTATGTAGAAGCCATGGATCGTCAGATGCCTTTTGTTCTATTGTCCACCCATCGATGGAATAGGATTTGTTTTCATTTCTGAATTTGTGCAAATTCACACAGGCAAAAATGTGCAGCTGACTTATACTGGGCCCTGGCCAGGGCCCACACACTAAATGGATTCAAGGACACCAATATGACTCAAGTCCACTTGCGTGAAATAATGATTTATTGATGGAAAATGGATGCAGAGAAAGCAAAAGAAAGCTTACACATCCCTTAACTCTTGGTTCAGTCACCTGGTTCCCAGGGGAGTGTTGAGGGCACTGTTCCTCAGGGCTGGTTATCTGAGCAGGTGGTGGACCTCCACCCTCTCAGACGGGAACAGGTAACAGGCACATTTGCTCAGGATTTTATAGACTGAGCCTCACTAAGTTAGAAAACTGTCAGCAAGTGCACACACTGCTCTCTCTCTCTCTCTCTCTCACACACACACACACACACACACACACACCCTTTACCAAGGCCTTTCTCCCTTGGACGCAAAAGTTTCTCACAGTACAGAAAGAAGTATCTCTTATTATCAGTTAGAAGGTGCACAGTGTGAAGAGCGATACTGGACATTGGTTTATCTTCTGTTAGTAGGAAAAAGCATGGCCTTCACTGTTTGTGAATAACCAACTCTAAAATCATGAAAATTGCTAACTCCCCTAGCAAATTAGTGTACTTCTGCTGTCATGCAGTGCATTCAATACTGCATACCTCTGGGTAAATTCACAGCTGACTGCCTGCCATTCTTCTGAAACCAAATCCAAAACAGGAACTTCCCCCCAAATGTGCATTTTCACTCTTTAGCCTATGGGGGAAATGCACATTTTTGGCCTTTGTGTGTGTGTGTGTGTGTGTGTGTCCATATTTTTATTCAGTGAAATTTGCACAAAATTCCCAAAGGTTAGAAAATGGTCCTGAAGTCTGCAGAATTTGTCCAACAGGGGAAAAGCCAGTCCTCTACAGAATCTGCTGGTCAGATTCATAAAATCTGAACTCATTTGGTTTTGTTGCAGATTTCTCCAACATCCCTACTCATATTTCCCCATTGATTATGAAAGGTGGAAAGGACTGAGTGCTCGCAGAACTCCATTAGCCTGAGGTATACAGAAGGAAAGATCTGCAGTATAGCTGACTGTGAATGGAAGCATTTTATAGTTGAACTTAGGGATGTATGACAGTCACTTACCTTTTCGCAGCTTGGATTCATGGTGGGGGAGAGGCGCTCCGTCCCTCCCTCTGGAATCCTCCCTGGGCCGGCTCTGCGGAGCCGCTGGCTAGGGCCATCTGCAGCTGGAGTTCCGGCCGCGGACGGGCGGCTGCGGATGCAAATGGAGGCCACCGTAGCAGCCGCCATTTGCGTCCTGCAAAGCTGCCGTGGTAGGCTACGTAAGTATTTACATAGCCTATCACGGCAAGCCAAAAAAACAACAACACAGCGTATGCAAATGGCGGCAGCTACGGCCGCCGCCATTTGCCTTCCCTATTTTTAGCCGTTTTAGCCTACGTAAATATTTACATAGGCTATTATGGTGAAAAAAAAGGGGAACACAAATAGTGTAGTGGGCACCATTTGCGTTCCTCCCCCCCCCCATTTTAGCCTACGTAAATATTTACGTAGGCTATTACGGTGGGAAAAAAAGGAACACAAATAGCACCCACTACGCTATTTGCGTTCCCCTTTTTTTCACCGTAATAGCCTATGTAAATATTTACGTAGGCTAAAATGGCTAGAAATAGGGAACACAAATGGCGGCTGCCGTAGCCACCGCCTTTTGCATACGCTATTTTTTTTTTGTTTGGCTTGCTGTGATAGGCTACATAAATACTTACATAGCCTATCACAGCCTCCGCAGGCATGTAAAAGGCATCCCTGCATTAGCCGTGATAGGCTACGTAAGTATTTACGTAGCCTATCATGGCTATGATGAAGAAGTGAATGGCGGCCGCAGGGTGGCCGCCATTCGCATGTCAACACAGATGGCAGCAGGTAAGTGCTCCGTTTCACGTGCCTTTCATGGGTTGGGGGGGCGGGGGCTTCGTTCCGCAACGGATTTTGGGAGGCTGAATGCACTGGCATTCGGCCTCACCAAGATCCGTGGCGGAATTCTCTGACATCCCTAGTTGAACTACTGAACTACAGCTGAAGATATAGACAATGGTGGGCAGTATCCACCTGTGTCATTCCATTTGGAAACTAGATTCTGAACTATGCACAAGAGGAGAATCCAATTAAAGTTACATTTACTCAAGCACAGTTGCACAAGCAGTTGCACAATCCAGTATGCATTACACTTATGCAACCCATAGTGAAACCAGTTGTGCATTACTCTTTTGCAACGCATTGTGCAACAGGTTCTGTATTATGCTTGTGCAACATGCTGTACAGCCAATTGTGCAATCGATTGCACAACCAGTTGTGCAACAGAAAATATCAGTGGCACTCCATTAGCACTATTTGAGTTTGCAGAATGACATCATTGGTTACTGCCTAGTATCTTTAAATTTGAATGGTGATGGTTCATTGTTTTGATTAGTCAATATGATACAACTGAACAAACTCTTTGGCTGAGTCCTAAGGCAAATGTTAGTTTTTATTTATACTTTGCCTCAATGACTTGGAGTTAATAATCACGTTATACGTCATGTATTACAATTAGGGATGTCTGGCAAAAATACCCCCCCCACACACACACACACACTGAAAATGCACATTTCCCCCATAGGCTAAAGCGTGGAAATGCACGTGGGGGGGGGATTTGAGCATTTGTGGGAATTTGTGCATTTTTTGCATGTGTGAATTTGTGCAAATTCAGAAACAAAAAAAATTCCAATTCTGTTGATGGGTGGACAATGGAACAAAAGGCGTCTGACTTCCTGTGAGACACAGGCGTAATGGATTTTACACAATGCATACATCTCTAGTTACAATTCCTAAAACTGAGTTGTGACCAGAACAACTTCTAATTTTGTTATAAATAAGCCCAGTTCAGAAGCTTACCGGGGCCAAATATTGTGTTCTTCAGTGAAGCAGCAAGTGAAGTGCCACCACCCAACCTCCATTGTACCATAGTGTGTGTCATGGACACTCCAACTAGGCATCCACTGCAGAGGGTTGAATTGTACAGTCTATCCTTTCATGAGGGGGACGAATTGTGAAATTCAGGCCTCTGGATATCCCCATGGAGTGCATCCACCACACGTTATGTTATTTACTTAGGGTGCAATCCTATGCATGTTTAGACAGAAAAAAAACTCCTACAATTCCCAGCATTCCCCAGCCAGCATGGCTGGCTAGGGAATGCTGGGAATTGTAGGAGTTTTTTTCTGTCTAAACATGCATAGGATCAGACCCTTAGTGGAGTGAAGCATGTGTACCATGGGGACAGGATATTCAGTCTATTATGCTTGCATCCAAACTCAGCCATTTTTTTCTCCACGTTGTCAGGGCTTGGTTTCTGAATGATACAATCATATAGATCATCTTTTCAAAATAGGAGTGTCAATGAACACTTCCTAGATTGCAGTAAAGGTGTCCCCAACCAGTCGTGTTTGACTCTAGGGTGTGGTGCTCATCTCCATTTCTAAGCCGAAGAGCCAGCGCTGTCCGAAGACGCTTCCGTGGTCATGTGGCCGGCATGACTGAACACCGAGGTGCATGGAACGCTGTTACCTTTCCCGCCGAAGCGGTACCTATTTATCTACTTGCAATTTCTTGCTTCCGAACTGCTAGGTTGGCAGGAGCTGGGACTGAAGACGGGAGCTCACTCCGTCACGCGGCACTCAGGTCTCGAACTGCTGTCCTGCCGACCATCCAGTCTGCAGTTCAGCGTCTTAACCACTAAGCCACCATGGCCCTTAGATTGCAGTAGATTATAACAATGAAAGAAGTTTAATGGAACTGATACCTCTTCAGGATAATAACCTCATCATTATTAATTCTCTTGGTAATTACTGTAATAATATTAATCATGAAGAAGAACTCATTTGATGTAAGTGCAAAGGCTATAAGTACATCAATGGGATTTCCAGTGCAATTTGGAATTAATTAACTGGACCATTAGTTTAAAGTATCACACTTTCAAACACCATGAACACACCAAGCAAGAAATCAAATATTTTTGTGTGTTATCGCCTGATCTATAAATGACTTATTCTTGAATATTTAGGACAAATTAAATCCTACTAAAGTCAATCTGACTAAAATTAGAGCTAAATAGTTTGGCTGAGCTGATTTGTAGATCAGACTGCTAAAATGGATATTTTTTTGTGTGGAATTCTTAGCCAAAATTGGGGCTAGTTCAAATAACTTGTGGTCCCCCTGCAATAATCACATGCATGCAAACTGGTTGCATCCTGACTCGGAATTGACTAAAGAACTATCACTTCCCCAACCTCCCTCCCTCCCTCTCTCTCTCTCTCTCTCTCTCTCTCTCTCTCTCTCTGTGTGTGTGTGTGTGTGTGTGTGTGAGAGAGAGAGAGAGAGAGATTGAGAGAGAGTGAGCATGGGTCTTCATCTCCTACTGCAGGAGTGGAACATTTTTTTCTTACCTTCTCTATGGATAATGAAGTTTTTTTATTCCCTTTCTTTCATCATTAACATATAGTGGACACTGGGAAGCTTTTAAAATTCCCTTTCATCCACACACAGATAGACCTAAAAGACATTTTCAAAAATAAAAAAAAAATGAGGCTGTCACAAAAGTTCCATTGTTTTCTTTTAGAATTGTTGATACACATTTGGCTACTCTATTTTCTCTCACTTAATCCAGTTTTCATCCTAGTTTAAAGCCCCAATTGTATACTCACCAAATTTTCATTATAACATTCTCCTATGTTGCGTTTTCAAATTCTAACCATTTCTATCAGAGATATCACCCCCGCCCCCCCATTGGTTGTTTCCAATATTCAGTTTAAAATTTATGCTCTGAATCATTCTAAATTTGAAATGAGCTTCTTTCATACTGTATTGTTAATGTTGGGTTGGCAGAAAACTATCCACAGACTGACCAATTGAAGCCATATTAACAATATAATTGTGATTATTTCCTCATTGCTGAGTATCAAGTTAGGGCACTGGCTTTCAAATAACATTCTAAGTACTCTTAAGTTTCTCAGAAGCTTATCAGGGGGTTCCTCAATGAGATTAGTAATGGTCACCTACTTTCCCAAAGGCCAGGCTTCCTACATCTACTGATCATCCCCTAAACCAGGGTGCACAACCTGTTGCATGGTCCCATGTTCCCCACTGCCCTAAATCGCCCACCTGCCAATCTGAGCCTCTGTTTCCTCTCCACTAATGGTAGCTCAGGAGCAGTGATGACTACCAGGGCAGCTGGGATGGGGAGAACGTGACCCCAAAGAATTTGGCATTGCTGCTTCTACATCCAGTGGAGGCTGGTGGTTCTGATTTTGGTGGGGCTGAAAATCCATTCTGGGTTTTAGTCAGAACCAGTCAGAACTCTAAAGGAGATATCCAAGGTACTGAAACCTATACCCAAAATAAGTTCAGCAGCTTGGATAGCTCCTTTAATGTTCTGGCTGGTTCTGGCCAAAACTCAAAATGGATTCAAAGCCCCACTGAAATCAGAGCCACCAGCCTCCACTGTCTTCATCATTAGGGTCAGGTCCAAATAACAACACTGGATGGAGTTACTGCCCCCCACAACAACATGAAAGGAGCTGCTCCTACCAGCAGTTGTGCAAGGGATCACTGTGATGTGGGTAAGGTTAAAGCCTCTCCCATGTGCATGTGTGCGTGCACACGCATGCATGCACGCATGCACATTCCCTACTCCCCCCAACCAAGACCAGATGTGACCCTTGGGGAGAAAAAGGTTGTTCACCCCTGCCCTAGAGATGTACGAAATTGCCCTTCCCTGGCTCCACTGGGTTCCGCTGGGGGGGGGGAGGTGCTCCTAGCCAGAATCCCCAGGATTCTGCTCCTGGGGATTCTGTGGAGCCACCGGCCGGCTCCGCCAGCAGCCGGACATCCGGCCACTGGCTAGCAGGGACGCAAATGGCGGCAGCCGTAGCCGCCACCGTTTGCATCCCTGTAGTCAGCCGTGATAGGCTACGTAAATCTTTACGTAGCCTATCATGTCTGACTTAAAAAACAAACAAACAAAAAAACCCAACGTGCGTATGCAAATGGCAGCGGCTATGGCTGCCGCCATTTGTGTTCCTTATTTTGGGCCATCTTAGTCTATGTAAATATTTATGTAGACTAAGACGGCGAAAATAAGGGGGAACGCAAATAGCATAGCGGACGCTATTTGTGTTCCCCCTTATTTTCGCCATCGTAGTCTATGTAAATATTTACGTAGACTAAGATGGCGAAAATAAGGGGAACGCAAATAGCGTAGTGGACGCTATTTGTGTTCCCCCTTATTTTCGCCATCTTACTCTACATAAATATTTACGTAGACTAAGACAGCCCAAAATAAGGAACGCAAATGGCGGCGGCCGTAGCCGCCGCCATTTGCGTACGCGCATTTTTTTTTTAAAGTCAGATGTGATAGGCTACGTAAAGATTTACGTAGCCTATCACGTCATTGTTTTTTTTTTAAACCCAGCCATGATAGGCTACGTAAATCTTTACGTAGCCTATCACATCTTTCTTTTTTCTTTCAACACTGGAAATGGCGGCGGCGGCAGCTGGTCAGAACACCAGCTGCCGCCGCTACCGCCGGCGGAGCTGCCGCCGCCCGGAACATCCACCCCAGGTAAGTCTCGTCCCGGGGGGGGGGGATCCACTGGGGGGGCAGAAAGCCACGGAGTTCGGGGGGCTGAATGCACTGGCATTCGGCCTCACCAAGATCCGTGGCGGAATTCTCTGACATCCCTACCCTGCCCTAAAATGTGCAGTCATGTGGGAGCGCTGTGTATTGTCAAAGGTGCATTCCTAGATGATGCATAAAAACAGTGAGACTGAACTGCCTGGGCTAGTTCCTTGGGTGAGACATGACGTCAGGAAATGACATCCTTGGGCAGCTGTCAAGGCCTCTGAAGCCCCGTGCCTCCTTTGGAAATGAGTCTGGGTCCAGCAGCTGCCGTTTTAATCCTGGCAGTGCCCTGCAGTGCTGCTAAACTGGAGCATTACAAAGCATTAAAATCTTGGCTCCCAGACCCAGGTGTTTGGTATTGCTGAAGGAGCTCCAGCAACATCAGATGGGCCCCATGACAGAGCATTTTGCACAGAGCATTTTGCTCAAATACGGTGCTGGGAAGGCCTTGGGTGCACAGCAGCTGTATTAATCCCTTCACAGCATACAGTCTTTGCTTTTCTGGATTATAAGTGTCTGAGCTCTGTGGATCAATTACCCATTGTCTATCAAGAGGCAGAATAGCAGCACATCAATGTTAAGGGATAAAGAATGTTTGGAGGTGTCTATGAATGGCTTCATCCATTTTGTAGTAGAGATGGTGATGGATTTCAGAAAGGGGAACTTTAGGATAGAACATGGCCACTTTGGAAATCCATGCCCAATTGCAAGGTGACACGAAGCCTGCTCCAGTGTTTGGGCCCAGCTTATAATATGTTCTCCAACAGCAGCATATGTGCCCTGACAGTTCCTCTCCTTATCTTTGAGAAGGGGAGAGGGAAATGACAACAGGGAGAGCTCACTGAAGACAAGAAAGGCCTCGCAGGGCTCAGGGATGTACGAATCTGTCAGTTCCACTTTCTCCTGTATTCGAGTTTTGTAAATCTCAAATTCGTTCCATTCTGAATATTGAAGACTGAATTGCAAAAGAATTCCCACCCCATCTGCACCGGCCAATAGGTACATGGAAAGGACCATGTTGAACCTGGTAAAGCTGTTGAAGGTGAGAAGGAGCCTGCCAGAAAAAAAGTTGGCAACCGTCATTCAGCACTAATGTGGTTGAATGCACAGGTTTCCGACCAAAACTTTAAAGAGCTATGCACTTAAAGCCCTGGACTTAGATAAATGGTTTCTCCCACATTTGATTTTTTTTTAAATCTCAATTTCTTTTAATATGAAGAGATTTGCAAATTTGGGGAAGTTCTTATTAAAAAAACTGAACTGAAATGTTCACCCATTCCTAGTAGGTTTCATACTTAAGCATCTCAGGGGCATCATTTCCTGCCATAGTGATGGGACATGAAGTTTCCTATGCCAACAAGTCCCATGCTCCCAACCAGACCATACGGGTGAGGCATATAAGGCCTCTTCTGTCTCAGGTGAGGAGTTCTTCCCATTGGCAGTTTCCTCTATGTGTTTCACAAGCATAAATTTGATTGGGAAGGGGATGAACTGTTGGGGAGGGCTGACTACCAACTCCCCCTGGTTTTTCTTAGCTGTCTCCCCCCCCAACCCCCCCCCAGAAAGACTGAACTTTTTTTCTGATAATTCTTCAAGAAAACTTGGGGGCAGGGAGAAGAAATGTATTGCAAGGTGAATGGGGAAAGTAGTTTGCCTTTTCAGCAGTTCTAAGGGTGATAGTGTAAATGGACACTTTAAAAAGTGAAGTGTGAATTTGATAAATACGTGTTGGAAAATATTTGTATCCTACATACTCATCAGGAAGCCAGGATTGTCTGCAGCTTCCTGTTCCATGTATATCCAGGTGGTTTGTGTGAAACTCAGTGTATGAATAGCTTGAGCATATCTGCTCCTATCACAATAGGGCAGGGGGCCAAATCTGCCCCCGAGTTGCCAATCTGGCCCCCCAGATAGGCACACCCTATTTCCCTGACCCAACTCCCATTCTCCCAACCACCAATCATGTGGTGATTTCCTAGCTTCTATATGGTTTTATCTCTTTCATTCTAAAAGGTTGAAATGTACTGTAGCACAGCTTCTTTCTTTTTTTCCTAAGGATTTGGGTTTTTTTCATGCTGCGACAGCATCAGCTGTCTTGGCAGGCTGGCCCCTATTTGCATCCATCACAATGCAGGTTGGGATAGTGCTGTCTCTAGCTCCAGGGATGAAGTAGAGTCAGTGCTTTGCCAAAATCGGTCCTCCAGTTTCCTTAGAGTTTTCTCCCCCACCCCACCCCCGAAAGAGGCTTCCATTGTTCTGCCTCATTCAAGCTGTTTCATAATTTATTTTTGTGGTGCTTTTGAGCTTACCTAATCACAGCTAGCCTCTCAGCCTGCCTGCACGTCCTGATCTGAAAAAGCCCTATGGGAGGAATTACTTCATGGTGCCTTCCACTGGGCTTTAACTGAAGTGTAGGAAGCTGAGGAGGCCACAGGCAGCCAGAGAGATGATTGTACAATGAAAAACAGGACACTTGTGCTCACTCCTTGGCCTTCTCCTAAGTCAGGTAAGCACAAGAGCTTCAAACCCAATCCATGAGAATTTCTCCAAAATTTCTTCTCCCTTTAATTTCTTTTTTAAAGCAATTTATTTTCTATCAGATTGAGAATGGTCAAAAAAATGTGGGTGAAATTTTAGGCACAGCACTACCTAAAGCTTAGTTATTGACAGTAAGAGCTTTAAGCTACAAGATGCTGTTATTTTTTGTATTTTGGTTCTGCCCCTTTTGCCTTCATCCCTGCTCACCACTGGAATGTGCCCTCAAAAGCTTCTCTGAAATGAAATTCTGCCCTTGGAATGAAATCCTCAATAGGATTTCTCAAAGAGGGATTGGTGGGGTGGGGTGGGTGATGATGATAACATCAAGACATAGAATCCTAGAATGAATTTAAGCTATGCAGGGTCTGTGGAAGTCTAGAACCTACAGATCAACCTGATTGTGGTCACAATGGATTGCTCTCAGCAGGGGCTCAGATTGTGAGCCACCTTTCTAAATAAAAAAAATGGGCAAACATGTTTTGGGGTGTGGGGTGCCTAAGGGAATAAGGAATCATTGTCTATTATCCTGGGACTCTTGTACTTATAGTACTAATATACTCTTATACTTAGTTCTAATATATATTGTAGTCAGTTCTTATAGTTTGACCTCTGCTCTGCACGGACTTTGCAAACAACAGCATCAACAAAAAGCAGCTTCATTAAGGCACATTCAATTGATCAGGTTTGCAAGTGACTCTTCTTTGCCAGCAACAAATTAAGTAAATTCAGTAAATTACTAAAATAAATACATTGCCAGGTTCAAATCCTCACTTCAAAAGTTTTGGGAAACCCATTATTTAGCCTATCTTCTTCCATATTTTTTTGTGAAGATAAGACTTGGGCATTATTTTGTTCATTAAAAAATAAAAATGCTACTGGGCTGACAAAAATAATAATATTTACACTTATTTATGTGAGAAGGCAAAGCATTAGGAAATGGCTGTGGGAAATCTATGGGGGCTACTTCAGTATTAGAACAGCATGAATGATTACTGGGCATTTGCAAAAGACATGAATCCAAAAATTATTAAAACGCTTAACATTGCTTTGGGTTGCCACACTTCATTGTTGAAAGGGAGTTTTCATTTCCTACACAACGTGATGCTTTTTAGAATTCCAGGAGTTAAATGGAGCATAGATTGGGGACATCCACCATTCTCATCACAGCTGCTACAATATCATGGAGAACATTGCAAATGCAATGGAAAGGAAATTAACTGCCCATCTGTGCAATGTAGACTCTTTGTCTCCTCGTGCTTGATTAAAGCACTTTTTGTTTGTCTGGTAAACCAGCTATCATCCTCATCATATTGCACTGCTTTACTGAATTGAGATATGGAAACAAAAATCATTCTTTTCTCTTCTTTAAATCTTCAGGAAGCAAGTAAAAAGCAGAAGAAAGTCATCAGCAGTGCTGACGGATAGTAGAAATGGCCAAAAGATGTGCATGTCTCCTCTAGCTAACAGCTCATTCACTTCCACAAAATATGAAGAAAGGAACTTGATAAAATAAATTTCAGAAAGATCTGGTTCTGAATTTAAACATAGGTATAATACAATTTTTAAGAAGAACATTATTAGCCTTTTTGCTATTGCAAATGAAGACCATGGCTACACTTCTTTAATTTCCAGGCTGACAGTTTTCTAAGAGAAATAGCTAATTCAAATTCAAGTTGTGCTGCATTCAGGGGAAAATGTTAGAATGATGAGATGAGGTGCACATACAGCTTTGATGTCTTTTTCAGCTTAGGTCATCCATTCATTAACTCCAACGATTGATATGCTATGTAGCTATCGAGTTCCATATATGGCATGTGGTCATATCTGAACTAACTGGCGCTTGAAGGTTATTCTGGGGTTCCAAAAGGCAACAGTATGAAAGGCCTTCTCTCTGATGATGGCCAAGACACTGCTTGTGATGAATTCAAATGAGAAATTCTATTCTCATTCACCCACTATACTTTCCTTGTGGGAAATCGAACATCTGTAATAGCAAAACTTACAAAGATGCCACAGTCAATGTGTTTACACTCTACTTTTAGGCCCACATAAATGTTGATCTCACTTTGCATGTGCAGTGAGTAGAGGTGTGCACCAACCCCCAGATTCAACTTGGACCTCAATTCATCACTTTGGAAAACAACCCAATCCTGCTTAGACCAATTCAAAGGTCATCTGCTTTGACCTGGGTACTGAAACCAAGCAGATTCAGAAATCCAAGGCTTTGTGCCTCCCATTGACTATCACGGGAAATTAAAATTTAATTCTACAAGAACCAGTGAAGTTGCCTTGCGTGATATTATCAGTATCCTCACTGGTGACCTAAGAATTGGCAATAGCATCCTTTCCTGCCACTTACTGGAGCTAGTGGTAATGTCATCATTCATGTTTAAAAATATCAATATTAATACCAAATATCAGATATTGAGCAGATTGTCCAAACTCACATTTTGTAAATGTTAAATTGCATAATTCTAAGACTTGGAAGCACCCATTGAAATTGATTGCTGGAGGTTCAGGACAGGCAAAAAAAAAAGGGGGGGAGAGAAATTTCATGCAACACTTATGGAAACAACTTCTCCAAAGTGTGGTGAGAGAACATCATTTCATGCCTGGTTCATCTCCCAGAGGCATCTGGCTAATTACGGTTAAAAAAAGAATACTGAATAAGATGGACCTTGATATGATCCAAGCAAGGCAATTCTTATATCCTATTAGGAATAGGATACTTTTTTTAAAAAATTTACTTTTTGAGCAGCCTGTGCCAGTCCTTTAGATTCCCAGTGACAGAAGAAAGGTCTGCAGAGTTCATTCTGTACTCTTATTAAACCAAGCAACAGCTAATGAAAGATAGATTGTGCAAATTAGAATGAAAATGAATTGAAATAAAACAACATTGTAGCCAACTTAAAGGCAGAATCTCTCTAGGGCAAACGAGGTTAGAACAAGTCTTTGGAGAGTGGCTGTTAATCATTTGGAGCCTGTTCCTCGAATGGTCATGAAATCAGTTTTTTTGAATTATGTGATGACAGAGATCAAAGAGTTCATTAAGGCTTCAGATAAATGCCTTCTGCTTGCATTAAGGAGTGCAGTAGGTCTTCAGTTGTCATACTCTCTAGCTAGTCCACCCCAAGAGAACATAACCCACATTCTTGTCACACATCCAAGTCCTTTTTCTCTGCAGGACAGATCAGTTCTTAGTTCTGCCTACAGTTTTAAAATGGGGATCTCTTGGAACAAGTAATTTTAATTTATCACAGATGTGAACATATGGATCTGCCTTATAGTGATCAAGGTCAGTAGAGTTTATTTTGTTTTTCACAGCCCAGCTAGCTGGAGATCCTGGAGACAGAATCTGGAACTGCTGGCATGCAAACGGCAAACCACATGCTGTACCACTGAGCTATGGCTCTTCTTCTGTAATTTTGATTTTGGTTATGGTTTCTGCATGTCCTTGGTCATCATGATGAACATGAGTCATGATGAACATGAGATCATAGAGATCTTCTACAGAGGTGCGATGCACGCACAACAGGTTATATGCACTGTACTCCAACAAACAGGGGGAAATAGCTACACAGGGCAGAATCCTATGAATGTTTAGACTGAAAAAAAGTCCCACAACTCCCAGCATTTCCCAGCCAGCATGGCTGGCTGCAGAATGCTGGGAGGTGAAGGATTTTTTTTCTCTCTAAACATACATAGGATTGTGCCCTTAAAGCAGGGAAAATTAGTTCAAGGATAAGTATTAGGACTGCAAAATGCAAGCTTTACTTTACCAAGAATATTTTACAGAAGAGAAGAATGTTTTGTTAGTATGCCAAACCCCTTTGAGCACTACTTCCTAGGATGTTCCAGGAATATGGCTTCTATGGCAGGAATCCATTCCTACAAGATTTTTTTTTCTGATGGGGGTGGGAGAGTCTGGGGGCTACCAAACATGATTTGTGGGAGCACCTGCTATGCTTTTCTGCACCCTTGCTGTAGAATGAAGCTGGAGAATGGACTGTACCCCTGTAGGGTGAATCTCATTTTTGATAGCTGCTCTGAATGGAAAACTTCCTGTAAGCAGAAAATGGGCACAACATGGAGCAAGGCTGACCTAGAACCTTTTCAGTTAGTGTGTGTGTGTGTGTGTGTAAGAATCTTCCTGTAAATGAAAACGAAGGAGGGAATTATCCTCTTGCAGTAGATACTGCAATACAGTGATACAGTCATTCTACCACCTCAGATTTCTACCATCTCATTCTACATGTGTAGACCAGGCCTCAAACCCAAAGTAAATGTACATAGACTTCCTGCCTTATAATGGATCAATTAACTGATTTCTCAGTAAGACATATATGATTTATCTACTAACAGTTCTTTTTCTAGTTAAAATAAAGGAATAGATATTAATATTTAGACTGAAGTATGCTTTCTAGATGGGCCAGATGCAAAAGAGGACAGGCCTCCTACACCTTTAAGAGTTATGTAGAAGAGTTATACCTGCTGAAAGTTCTTCTTCTACATGACACAACTCTTAAAGGTGTAGGAGGCCTGCCCTCTTTTGCATCTGGTGGTCACTCTACTTCAGTTTTCCCCAAACTGGTGCCTCTCCAGATGTTTTGGCTACTGTTCACAGGATTCCTGGCCTTTATAATTTATATATATATATATACACACACACACACACACACACACATACACATATATATACATACACACACACACGCACGCGCACACACATCTATCTGTCTATCTATCTATCTATCTATCTATCTATCTATCTATCTATCTATCTATCGAATCTCCCACCTTCTTTCCTCTTGCAAGGAACCCAAGTTGGCTTACATGGTCCTCCTCCTCTCCATTTTATTTTTACAACAACTCAGTGAGGTAGGTTAGGCTGAGAGTCTGTGACCGGCCAAAGACACACAGTGAGTTTCATGGCCATGTGGGGACTAGAACCCAGATCTCCTGAGTCCCATTCTTACACTCTGCCCACTACACCACAGTGACTCTATTTATTTATTCAAACAATTTCTACCCCACTCTTCATCAAAAGACTCCAGAGTGGCTTACAAGAATCAGAAATCAGACAGTCCCTGCCCTCAGGTTCATGATCTAAAAAGATTTGAGACAAAAGGACTTTGGAGGGAGGAGGAGTGGGGGAAACCATAATGGCAATGCTTGATTCAGTTGCTCAGATGGATTGGAATATATCGATTAAACTCGGGTTTGCACTGCATCTATTGTCCTTTGGGGCTGGCTTGTTTTTAGCTGGCCTGTTCCACTCTCCTCTCCTCTCCTTTCCTCTCCTCTCCTCTCCTCTCCTCTCCTCTCCTCTTCTGCAGTTTCTCTTCTTTTGAGTTCAAGGTTTCTTCTCCCATCCCATCACATAAACAAACAACAACAATGCTCCTCACACAGCATTAGCCATCCTGGCTAGGGCTGATTTAGTTGAAAATCTGGAGTCCACCAGGAGGTCTAAGGAATGTACTTGTTTTTCTCCATTCCAAACCTTTACAGGAAGTACTTCTAGGACTACAGCTGGGCTTCCTAGCCCTGAGTTCCCTTAAAAATATATATTTGTTACACATCTGTTTATGGTGCCCCTCCACAAACTCCTACCTGAGTTTTTCTTGGACTAGCAAGGATCTCTATTGGTCTCAGAGCTGCATCCTGAACTATGTAATCTGTTTTTCCAGAGAAGATTGAAAATATCACACTTCCATATCATATGATTTCCTTGCCACCTGTACTTCTTTTCCCTGCTCCTCTTTGTTTTCTTACTACCTTCTGCCAGCTTTACTGTTTTCCTTGGCAACTGGTAAATGCATTTATTTATTTATTTATTTTCAAATGAACATCTAAAATAAAGATGAGAGGGCTACCTACTGGGTATCTGGAAATCCAGAAGGGGGTGCTCATAGCTTGAGGACAATGGAAACTATACTGTCTGTCCCATGCCAACTAGGCAAATAATGTATGTGATGCACATTTGCTGCCTGTCTTTCATCCTCCTCCTGCTACCCTCCCTTTCTCTGCTGCCTCCAGCTATAATCTAAAATGAGATCAGTCTTTGTTATACTGAAACTGCCATGACCACCATCACCTCTGTCCCTGTAACCCAGCTGCAGATTGGTTGACAACAGCCAGTTTATTTATGCCCTTTTGGCTAGGATCATGCTAATGCAGGGCAGGGTTCCTCAGAATTATACTCCGTACAGCCATTCATGTGGGATCAAACAGGCTTATGTCAAACTGGTGGGAGAAAGCAAACACAAACTGGAAGCTTATTGCAGACCATGTCGATTCAAATGCTTCTTTTATTATTGTTTATTAAGCAAGAGCTGGCATTATAAGAGGTGGAAATGGTTGTTACAGGTCTTAAGAAGTGGTCATTTCATTATAAAGAAAAGAATCGGGGGAGACACTTTTAAGTATATCAGAAGAAATTTAGAGAATGCATTACTTAGGGAGCAATCCTATGGCCACTAGTCAGCAGCTAGATGGCCATAGGATATATGGTTTTCTAGGAACTGACCTTCCCCCCTTCCACACTGCCTCGCAGGCAGCATGGAATGGCCCCGTGCTCCGTGCTTGGAAGAAGATCCCAGAGCGTCCAAAAAGGGGCATTCCGGGGGGCATTCCAGGGTGGGGAAGGCAGAAATGCTGGTACAACACATCCTATGTGTCATCTGGCAGCCTTCTCCCCTACTCCACCTTTCCATGGCTAGACAGTCAAAATTGTTTAGCCTCAAATGCAGGGCAGGAGAAGTGTGGAGGGAATGATCCCCTCTGTGCTTCTCCTGGCCTGCATTGGATAGTTAGGCGTTGGCCTCTGAGTTTGGAGGTGGCCTCCTATCTCCATAGGATTGCACCCTCCATGTATTTATATCTATTTATTTTAGTCAAAGAGATCTTTCAATGCAGTTTACAACATAAACATTTGAAATACAAAATGGTCACACTGGGTTGATACTGCATCACACTCCAGAGTAGTGGTGGGATAAAAATGTTGTAATAAGTTTTCTGATATTTTGATAAGGTCTGTGATTCACCAGAATGTCTACCTTAGAGACCTGAAAGGTTAAAGGGAAGATATAAATACATAACTAAGGGCACAATTCTATGCCTGTTTAGACAGAAAAACAATCTTACAATTCCCAGCATTTCCCAGCCAGTCATGACTCATGGCTGGGGAATGCTAAGAAGTGTAGGGTTTTTTCCCCATCTAAACACGCATAGCATTGTGCCCCAAAGAAAATAAATTATGCTATTGGGTTGGATGTAGACTTAGGCCAGATCTACACCTTGTGTCATACCATTATGATCCCATCATGGTAGTGCTATATCTCCCTTGCGCATTCAAGTCTCGTAGGATGCACAATGACATTTGTTGCGGTATTTTGGACAATGTGGAATAAAAAACAGGAAATAACACTACAAAAGCAGTATATCAAATGTGTAATGTGACCCAACAGTTATCAGTGCTCTTCAATACCGCTATAAAGCAGTAGTTTAGGCATGGCGGAGAATTCCGCCACGGATCTTGGTGAGGCCAAATGCCAGCGCATTCGGACCCCTGAAATCCATGGCGGAATGAAGCCCCCCACCCCCACCCACGAAATGGGCCCAGAATGGAGCCTACCTTTGTCGGCCGTTCCGGTGGTCCTTGAATGGCGGCCGCATCTGCAGCTGCCATTCACATCTTTCGAATGGCCGTGATAGGCTATGTAAATACTTACGTAGCGTATCATGGCTAGGGATGGACGAAAGTCCCTTACCTGTTCTCGAAGCTTGCTTTGAGGTGGGGGGGAGGCGCTTCGGTTCTCCCCCCGAAGTTCAGGCGAGGGGGGGGAGGCACCTCGCCTCGCCTGGCCAAAATTCAGGCCGGGGGGAGGCGCCCCATCCCTCGCCGGTGAAATTCAGGCCGGATAGGAGCGCCCCGTCTACCCGGCCATGAAAAAAAAGTAAAAAAAAAACAAAACCACACACACACCCGTAATAGGCTACATAACGATTTACGTAGCCTATCAAGGCTAGATTTCCAAAGTCAGCTGTGATAGGCTATGTAAATCATCATGTAGCCTATCACGGGTGACTTTGGAAAAAAAAAAGGCGCATACGCAAATGGCGGCTCTCATGGGGACCGCCATTTGCGTTCCTTATTTTGACACGTCTAGTCTACGTAAACATTTACGTAGACTATGGTGAAAATGAGGGCAACGCAAGTAGCGTTCCCTTATTTTTGCCGTAGTCTACGTAAATGTTTACGTAGACTAGACGTGCCGAAATAAGGAACGCAAATGGCGGCGCCCATGGGCTGCCGCCATTTGTGTACGCCCTTTTTTTTTTTCCAAAGTCACCCGTGATAGGCTATGTGATGATTTACGTAGCCTATCACGGCTGACTTTGGAAATCTAGCCGTGATAGGCTACGTAAATCATTACGTAGCCTATCACATGTGTGTGTGTGTGTGTGTTTACTTTACTTTTTTTTTTTGCAATGGTGGTGGCGGCAGCCAGTCGGGAGACCGTCCGCCGCCACCGCCCCTGCCCTCCACGAAACGCCGCCGAAATGCCGCCGAGACCCGCTGCCGAGAGGGACATTCGGCCACAGTAAGTCCCATCCTGGGGGGGGGGGCGGGGGGCTGGCAGAGAATTTCCCCACCAATTTTGGGGGCCCAATGCATTGGCGTTCAGCCTCCTGAAGATTCATGGAGAAATTCTCCGCCATCCCTAACGAAGGGATGACATTTGTGTCCCTGCGAAGGCTGCGATAGGCTATGTAAATATTTACGTAGCCTATCACGGCTAAAGCGGGAATGCAAATGGAGTAGGGAACACCATTTGCGTCCCTGCTTTAGCTGTGATAGGCTATGTAAATATTTACGTAGCCTATCATGGGCCAGCGTAGGGAAGCAAATGGCGTCCCCTATACAGAACGCCATTTGCGTCTGCAGCAGCCCAGCAGTGGCTGGAGAATAAGGCTTTGATGAGAATAAGTGTTAACTGTCAGCACCCCCCCCCCAAATGAGGCCATGATGGTGTAGGACAGCTGTTGCCAATGCAGAGTCCATGGGTGCAGCACATTTGTATCCGCAGCAGCCCGGCAGTGGCTCGAGGCCCCGCTGTGGGTTGGCCCGGCCGGTGGCTCTGCAGCCTGGCTGCGGAGCACAGCCAGCTGGGCAGGATTCTGGGGGGGAGGAATGGATCACCTCCCCCCACCTGCGGAACCCAGCGGAGCCAGGTAAGTGGGGTTTCGTACACCCCTAAGTAGTGTAGATCTAGCCTTAGTCATACTTAGAGTAGACCCATTGAAAGCATGATAAAGCCTGTTGATTTCAATTGGTGTACATATGACACAGTCTAGATTTAACCTGTCAGTCCAATCAGCTGATATTTTATAATTTTAAAAAGAAGAGTCCACAACAGTCCAATTCTATAGGCACCCAATCCTTCGATTGCTAAACTTCTCAAATTAAATAGACAATTATGTGTTCCAAAGGAGTTCAAGATTAAATCTGCTCCTTTTGCAATCCATAGTGTCATTATGGGTTGCAGGACAAAACCAACCCAACAGAACAGAAAGGGAGGAGGTATATGGGTCTCCTCTGCCCACTCACCACTGCCCTCACTTCCTCCTCCTTGTCTGTCACCACCACACTAACCTTCCCCATCACCACCACCATGCTCACTTCTTTCCCACCCCCTGCCACCACTGTGCTCACCTCCTCCCTCTCCCCCACCACTGCTCATCATTGCTCTAATCTCTGACTTCCTGCTTCCTTGTTAAGGCTCTGGTGAGCATGGAGGTAGGCAGCAAAAGCATTGGCAGGAGGTAGCCAGTGGGGGAAGTAAGCAGCAGGGCTCTGGAGGGTGCACCCAGGGGTCCTGTTGGGCAGTGCTGAACCCATGTACTCTGCATTGGCAACAGCTGTCCTACACCGTCATGGCCTCATCTTTTTTTTTGGGGGGGTGCTGACAGTTAACACTTATTCTCATCAAAGCCTGTCCTTTCCTTTTAAGATTGTCCCATGAATGCTGGTTAAAATTATAGTTCCTCCAGGGACTATACCATATATATCAAGTACAAGTGACTTACAATAAGTCCAACCATCAGTTCGTGTAGTCAGTTATTGTCTACTCTGACTGTCAATGACTTTCCAAAGGAGGTCTCAGGTAGAATTCTCTCCCACTACTGCTATGTGTAGGGTTGCCAGATTCAAAGCTAGAGAACAGCCATGGTTTCTCCATCCTGTCCCTTCTCCCGCCCTGTTTGCCACCTTCCTTCTTGTTGTGTGGCATACCTGGAATCCTGATCAATCACAACAAGTTTGGGAGGAATGGATAACAGGGCTGGGGAGAGACAGACAGGAGAACCCGCGGATACATTATCTCCTGTGGAATCAGGAGATTTAAAGAGATATAAATGTTCTATGGCTGGAGATGCTAGGTACTAAACCTGGGGCCTTCTCCATAAAAAACATGTGGTCTACTACTGAGTTATGGCTCCCTTCCCAATTTCATCATTTTATACCATTTCTATATTCTGTAGAATACCCAGCACAAATATTCACAGTAGTACTAATAATAGCAGCTGCAGTGAGATGACTTCACAAAGGTTCAATCCAGCCAAAGTTAAGTATTTTAAAGTCCAATGCATCTCATTGCAAGAATTATATCCTTCTTGTTGAAATCAGTAGGATATCGTGACCTTGCCAACCTATATTTTTATTGTATGTGTAATGAAAAACAATTTAAAAGATTTTTTTTTTCAAGTTGAAGAAATAGAAAGCTTCAGGGATCATCACGCTTTTGTCGTTTCTATAAAAACATAAGAGAGGAGAATGAGTTCAAAGAGGGAATGCACTGCAGAATAGTTGTATAAAGAGTTTCTTGATACCATGTTAGAATCCTGATTTGCGAGTGAGCTCAATATCTATGCTAAATAGCAGTGTGTTTTTGAAATAGTGCGTCACTTTAAGGAGTGTATATAATTTACAGCAGCCTGATATTAATGCAAAAGCCTACTTTATTTAATGCCAGCCTGTGAAACTTTCATTAGCCTTGTGAAAAGGGACAAACCTGGTAAGCAGTTATTTTATGGCAATAAGCTGATGTGGACAGGAGCCTTTTCCCAGATAGTCTATCATTAAAATTTAGCCAGTTTCAGAATGTCAATGTATAGGCTCCAGTAAACTCCTCCAAATGCTATTCAGTGGAGTGAATTATTTATACAAGGATGTAAATCCACATGATGCCTTCCTATCCCAGAGCACCCCGTATGTTCTAATGCTGATGAACTCACAATTCAAGGAAGGCAGGTCACCAGGAGACAAGATGAAGGACAAGAGTTTAGCCCAGATTCTGTGGAGAGTTTAATCAATAGGAGAGAAGCTGGCTTTCTCTGACGTTGGCATTTGGAGAAAGGAAGGAAGGAAGAAATGATCCTGGAACCATGTTTTCAGGCAATGGAAAAACAAATGATGTCTAGAGATGTGACAATCAGCAAAACTTGAGCTCATCGAAGTTCTTCAAATTCCATTGTGAAGTTTGTTCCAACTCAACTCTGTTTCAGATTGTGAGCTTTGTTTTTTTTTTCTTTCCGCATGATGCATATGTTTTCCCAATTGCACTCATCAATTGTCTGCATCTTAGAAATGTCTTCTAAAGTTTGCATTTTTTCGTGCACATTTTTGAAAGGTACACATGCTGTCAGACACATGTTTGGGTCCGCAAATCATATTGCAAGCTCAAAAATGTACAGACTTGGACTGAAGATTGCGTCAAAGTCCATGTTTTGTCTGAAATTCTGATCAAAAACAAACTGACAGAAATTTCTCATACATCCCTAAGATGTCACAGAATGAGAAAACAATCAGAGTGACGCCTAGCTCTGGGGCTGTTCACACAGTCAGAGGAAGCTACCTTTTACCAGGTCAGATTATTTATCCATCGCAAGTATACTTTGGCAAGAACTGCCTAGGTTCTCAGGCAGAGGTCTTTCCTATCACCTCTTTCCTAATCATTTTACTTGGAGGAACCAGGGATTGAACCTGGGACCTTGATGAAAAGCATGTGCTCTTCCACTGAGCTACAGAGTCTTCAACTTTCTTGGGATTAGAGTCAGCACTTCTTTTTTGCATAAAGCAAAATTTGAGACAACTGTGGGTGTTCCTCGTTAGGGAAAACATTTGAGGAATTTCAAAGGAAATGCATGATTTGGGGGATGGGGAGTTCTTCACATCCCCATATTTTGCCCAAATAACAACAACAATAAGAATTTATGTATGACTAAGAGCGTTTCTTAGGATTTTTCATCCACCCTTTGATACTTGCTGTATTTTCCCCCCAAAACTAATTTTCCTGTGAAATTGGAGATTCCTTCTCAGGTGAAAAACCTGAGGACTTTTGAGAAAGGCAACAGGAGCCTCCACATCACTCATAAAATTTCTTCCGGTGTGTGTGTGTATCCACATGTCTTGAGGGTTGTGTTGGAAGATTTTGTCAAAATTGAAATTTCCTGTAAATTGGGTGGGTCCTCCACAAATGAAAAATGGAAATTAAAAGGTGTTTTTATATTAACAATGAAATTCCTCAGGCTGTTTTCAGATATATGTGTTGTTCAGAAGTCTTGAGTCTGAAATGACCTGAACTATAGTCTCTGGTAAGAAAAGGGATGGACTTTAATTATTCCTGCCAACGGTGTTATGGAAAGTACTAGGTGAGAAGGTTTTCTGAAATCATCACTAGGTAGGGATAGACGAAAGTCCCTTACCTGGTCCCGCAGCTTTTTTCAGTGGGGGGGAGGCGCTCTGTTTCTCCCTCCAAAATTCTTGGTGGGTGGGGAGGCGCCACGTCCCTCCCCAGAGAAATTCTGGCCGGAGGGGAGTGCCCCACCTCTCCGGCCACAAAAGAAAAAAGTAATGTAAAAACCAAAACAAAAATATGATAGGCTACGTAAAGATTTAGGTAGCCTATCACATGGCTAGATTTTCAAAGTCAGCCGTGATAGGCTACGTAAATCTTTACGTAGCCTATCATGGCTGACTTTGGAAAAAAAAAAGTGCGTACGCAAATGGCGGCGCCCATGGGCGCCGCCATTTGCATTCTTTATTTGGTCCCGGGTAGTCTACGTAAAGATTTACGTAGACTATGGCGAAAATAAGGGCAACGCTATTTGCATTGCCCTTATTTTCGCCGTAGTCTACATAAATCTTTACGTAGACTACCCGGGCCCAAATAAGGAATGCAAATGGCGGCGCCAATGGGCGGCGCCATTTGCATACGCACTTTTTTTTTCCCCCCAAAGTCACCCGTGATAGGCTATGTAACTATTTACGTAGCCTATCATGGCTGACTTTGGAAATGTAGCTGTGATAGGCTACGTAAATCGTTTCGTAGACTATCATGGGTGGTTTTTTTTTCACTTTTGTATTTCGCAGCCAGGGAGATGGGGCGCTTCTCCCCGGCCTGAATTTTGGTTGGGCGAGGTGGGGCGCCTCCCCCCTCGGCCTGAATTTTGGCCGTGCAAGGCGGGGCGCCTCCCCCCCTTGCCTGAGGTTCGGGGGGAGAACCGAAGCGCCTCCCCCCCCACCGCGAAGCAAGCTGCGGGACCAGGTAAGTGCCTTTCATACATCCCTAGTTGGAATATATGGGACTTTGCTTTATTTATTTACTATTCAGTTTTAAGAGATTTCCAAGCTGCCTTTCAAAATATAAAGATGTTCCCAAAGTGATGCACAGAATGTAATAAAATCATATTAAAACCCAAATCAAAATTAACATGAAAAATAATAAACAGAAAATGAAATAAAACCATTTCATTTCAAGTCAGCCATCCCATCAGAAGATCTAAAAAGTAAAAACCTTTGGTCTAGAGAAATACCATACTGCAACACAACCACTAACTTAGGGAGTAATCTTATGGGGATAGGTGACCACCTCCAAACTCGGAGGTGACCACCTATCTAATGCAGGGCAGGAGAAGCGCAGAGGTGATTGTCTCCTCCATGCTTCAGCTGCCCTGCATTTGTGGCTAGACAGCCAATTCCCAGAAATCTATCTCCTATGGCGATCTAGCCGCTGACTAGCGGCCATAGGATTACTCCCTCCCACTCTAAATTCAAAGCAGTTTGGAATAGTAATGATTTTAGGGCCCACCTAAAAAAAAGAGGGGAGGGAGCTAATTATATATCTCAGGTGAAGAAGTTCCATAAAGATGGGGCCACAACCAAAAAGGCCCTACAAACCTTCCTGGCGGGCATATGGGTAGGGCCTCTATAGTTTATCTTAATGTTGTTCAGGCAGCCCTTTAACTACATCTCAGTCTGTTAAGTACTTCAGAGGTCAATAGTGTTATTGGGTTTGGATTAGGGATGTCGGAGAATTTCTCCACGAATCTCCGGGAGGCTGAATGCGTTGGCATTCCCCCGAATGCGTTGGCACTCCCCTGAAATTAGCGGAGAAACGGTCCACCACCACACTGGAATGGGACTTACCTTTGCCTAGGGGTAGACGAAAGTCCCTTACCTGTCCTCGAAGGTTGTTCGTGGTGGAGGGGAGGCGCTTCGCTGCTCCCCCCGCGAAGTTCAGGCCGGTGGGGGAAGCTTCCCGCCTCGCCCCGGCCGAAATTCAGGCCGGGGGGGAGGCTTCCCGCCTCGCCCCGGCCGAAATTCAGGCCGGGGGGGAGGCTTCCCGCCTCGTCTGGCCACGAACTCGAAAGTTTTTTTTTTTTTTAAACGCCCCCTGATAGGCTACGTGACGATTAACGTAGCCTATCACGGCTAGATTTGCAAAGTCAGCCGTGATAGGCTACGTCAATCGTCACGTAGCCTATCCCGGATGACTTTAAAAAAAAAAAGCGCGTATGCTAATGGCGGCCCCCATAGGGAGCCGCCATTCGCGTTCCTTATTTGGTCGCTGTAGTCTACGTAAAGATTTACGTAGACTACGGCGAAAATAAGGGCAACGCTATTTGCGTTGCCCTTATTTTCTCCATAGTCTACGTAAACCTTTACATAGACTACAGCGACCAAATAAGGAATGGGAATGGCGGCTCCCTATGGGGGCCGCCATTATCCGTACGCGCTTTTTTTTTACGCTATTTGCGTAATAGCACGCTATTTGTGTTGCCCTTATTTTCGCTGTAGACTACATAAATTTTTACGTAGACTAAACGTGCCAAACTAAGGAACGGAAATGGCGGCACCCCATGGGCGCCGCCATTTGCGTATGCGCTTTTTTTTTTTTTCAATGTCACCCGTGATAGGCTACGTGACGATTTACGTAGCCTATCATGGCTGACTTTGGAAATCTAGCCATGGTAGGCTACGTAAATCGTTCCGTAGCCTATCACGGGTGTGTGTGTGTGTTTTACTTTCCTTTTTTATTTTGCAATGGTGGCAGCGGTGGCCGGTCAGAAGACCGGCCGCCGCCGCCACCCCCACCAAACCACCACCGAACCACCGCCAGGACCTGCTGCCGAGAGGGACATTCGCATGAGGTAAGTCTCATCACGGGGGGGGGGGCGGGGGGCCAGCGGAGAATTTCACCACCAATTTCGGGGGGCCAAATGCGTTGGCATTTGGCCTCCCGGAGATTCGTGGAGAAATTCTCCGCCATCCCTAGTCATGGGCATCCAATATAGGGGTGAAGTCCGCCAGACTTCTCCCATTTGTCCTGCTGGAGTGGCGTCTGCAGATCATGCTGACTGACCACTGGATGGCCCAGCGAGCTCCTGCACAGACATGTGATCCCCTAGCAAGCTGCTATTTTTTTGTGAAAATGGTGGTGTGTTATTCAGTGTAAAGGATCTTTTATGCAAATGGTGGCTGTAAAGCTGCAATTTAGGCAAGATTAGTGGTGTAAATGGCATGGTGAGTGTGGGCAGGTGGCGGCAAGGTTTCTGTGAGCACTCAGCGAGTGAGGACACAGGTACGTCCATCTATCCCTACTAGGGATGGCGGAGAATTTCTCCCCGAAACTTCAGGGGGTCGAGCGCCAACGTGTTCGGCCCCCCAAACAAGTTTCGGGGAGAAATTCTCTGCACCCCCCCACCCCCCGCACCCCCCCCGGGACGGGACTTACCTTTGCCGATTGTCCCTCCCGGCGGCGGGTCCAGCCGGCGGTTCGTCCGGTCTTCGTCAGGGGCGTGTGCGGCAGCCGATCTTTCGACCGGCTGCCACCGCCGCCATTGCAATAAAAGAAAAACAAAACAAAAACGCCCCCGTGATAGGCTACGTGACGATTAACGTAGCCCATCACGGCTAGATTTGCAAACTCAGCCGTGATAGGCTACGTAAATCGTCACTTAGCCTATCACGGGTGACTTTAAAAAAAAAGAAAGCACGTATGGCTAATGGCAGCCCCCATAGGGAGCCGCCATTCCCGTTCCTTATTTGGTCGCTGTAGTCTACGTAAATGTTTACGTAGACTACGGCGAAAATAAGGGCAATGCAAATAGTGTATAAATCTTTACATAGACGACCGGGACCAAATAAGGAACTCAAATGGCGGCGCCCATAGGCCACTGCCATTTGCGTACGTGCTTTTTTTTTTTTTCAAAGTCACCCGTGATAGGCTACGTAACAATTTACGCAGCCTATCATGGCTGACTTTGGAAATCTAGCCATGATAGGCTACGTAAATCGTTATGTAACCTATCACGGGGTGTTTTTTTTTTTTTAGACTTTGTTTCACAGCCAGGGAGACGGGGCGCTTCTCCCCGGCCAGAATTTCGGCCGGGCGAGGCGGGAAGCCTCCCCCCGGCCTGAATTTCGGCTGGGTGAGGCGGGACGCCTCCCCGCCCTCGCCTGAACTTCAGGGGGAGAAGCGAAGCGCCTCTCCCCCCACCGCGAAGCACCCCTGCGAAAAGGTAAGTGATTTTCGTACATCCCTACAATAAGGGTCTTGTGATGTCACATGTGTCTCTATATAATGAACCTGTGGTTATATATGACTATTGATGTTATAATTTTATGTTTCATGGTAAGTAGATCTAGAGTAAGAGTGGCACGACTGGCAGGCAATATGATGTATTTGCATACGTGGATGACTGGCTGAGTGAGTGGGGGGGTGAAATGGTGTGTGCCATATAAACAGGGAACTGTGGTTGTGTAGTTCAGATAGGGGACAGATAGGTAGGGATGTACGAAAGTCACTAACCTTTCTGTGGATCATGTTCATGGTGGGGTGTGAGGCGTTCTGTCCCTCCCCACAGAATTCTTGACTGGAGAGGAGGCAATCCATTCCTCCCCCCCGGAATCCTCGACGGCTGGCTGTGCTCCGCAGCGGCTCCGTGGAGCAGCCGGCCAGGCCCAGGCCAGAGCTGTCCGCAGCCGGATTTCCAGCCGTGGAGGGCTCTGGGTAGAAAACAAAACAAAACCGCATACACAAATGGTGGCGGCTACGGCCGCTGCCATTTGCGTTCCTTATTTTTTGCCGTCTTAGTCTACGTAAATATTTACGTAGGCTAAAACGGCGAATCAAAAGGGACGCAAATAGCGCCCACTACGCTATTTGTGTTCCCCTTTATTTTCGCCATAATAGTCTACGTAAATATTTACGTAGACTAAGATGGCGAAAAATAAGGAACACAAATGGCGGCGGCTGTAGCCGCCGCCATTTCTGTATGCATTTTTTTTAACCCAGCCGTGATAGGCTACATAAATCTTTACGTAGCCTATCACGTCTCTGTAAAAAAAACAACAACAACCCGACAAGACTGCAAATGGTGGTGGCGGCAGCCAGTCGGAAGACCAGCCGCCGCCGCTGCCGCCTGGAACATCTGCCCCAGGTAAGTCCCATCCCGGGGGGGATCCGCAGGGTGGTGGAAGGCCGTTCCACCACAGATTTCGGAGGGCCGAATGCACTGGCATTCGGCATCACCAAGGTCCGTGGCAGAATTCTCTGACATCCCTACAGATAGGGTTTGGGAAGAGAAAGAGATAGGGATGTATGAAAGTGACTTACTTTTTCGCGGATTCTGTTCATGGTGGGGGGGGAGGCTTTCTGTCCCTCCCACCAGAATCCTCGATGGGGGGAGGTGATCCGGTCCTCCCCCTCGGAATCCTTGAAGGCCGGCTGTGCTCCACGGCGGCTCCTGCTGAGCAGCCGGCCAGGCCCAGGCCAGGGCCGTCCGCAGCTGGATTTCCGGCTGCGGAGGGCTCTGGGTAATAATAATTAAAAAAAAGCATACGCAAATGGCGGTGGCTATGGCGAAGAAAAAGAAAGGGGAACGCAAATAGCGGAGTGGGCGCTATTTGCATTCCCCTTTCTTTTCTTCGTCTTAGTCTATGTAAATATTGACGTAGACTAAGACAGCGAAAAATAAGGAACGTAAATGGCGGCGGCCGTAGCCACCGCCATTTGCGTATGCGTTTTTTTTTTAAACCCAGATGTGATAGGCTACGTTAAGTCTTTATGTAGCCTATCACATCTGTGGGGAAAAAAAAGACTCAGACTGCAAATGGCGGCGGCTGCAGCCGTTCGGAAGACCAACCGCCGCCGCCACTGGCAAAGCCGCCGCTGAAGCCGCCACCGTCCGGAACATCCGCCCCAGATAAGTCTCGTTCCGGGGGGGATCTGCTGGGGGTGGAGGGGTGGCAGGCCGTTCCGCGATGGATTTCGGGGGGCCGAAGGCACTGGCAGTCGGCCTCACCGAGATCCGTCGCGGAATTCTCTGACATCCCTAGAAAGAGATAGGATTTGGATATGGTCTGTGAAGAGGAAGATTGGGAAGAGAGAAATTGTGAAGAGATAGGGAGTGACAAGTATTTGTGTGTACAGGACTAAAGTGGAAAATAGGTGTGCATGCGTGTGAGAGGATATACATATATAGAAGCTTTAAACATTACTTATTTGCTGTTTAACATCTTAATGCTTAATGTTTAAACATCTTAACATCATAACATCTTAATTTATTAATAATTAATAAATATGTCTTTGTTTTATAAAATCCTATCCCTATGGCTCATGGCTACAGAGGGGTACAGTAATAAAGGGAATAATACAGTTTAGAATAAAGCCAGTGTGACCTCACATCTCACAAAGTTAAAGGGTTAGACCTGAGGTAAAGGTCCTACTGACAGCATTACTGTGTGTGGGGGAATGTACTGCCTGCAGTGGAAAAGGCTTTATTTAAGAGGTATTCTCACTGGTTAATAGGCAGGAATGCCACAGGTCTCACTGCTGCCTCTTTCTTTCTTTCTTTCTTTCTTTCTTTTTCTCTCTCTTTCTTTCTCTTTCTCTCTCTCTCTCTCTCTCTTTCTTTCTTTCTTGGGCAGTAGGAACTTTCCCCAAGGGAGCATTTACCACTTCCAAAGTCCATACAATAAGGCTATTCCTGGCAAGTTTCAGTATTCAGAAAGGGCAAAGATCCAGAGTACAGATGGTAGGCCTCAGTCTCCCAAGCAGATTCTCCACATCTTCAGGTTGCACAAGTGAAAAGTACGCAAAAGAACTTGACCAGACAGTAGAGATGTTAGAGAATTCTGCCACGGATCTGGCGGGGGCGAATTCCAGTGAATTTCACTGGAATTCGCCCCCCCCAAATCCGTAGCAGAACGGAGCCCCCTGCCCCACCACCCTGTGAAAGACCCAAGAAACGGAGGCTACCTGGCTGCGGCTCCAGCTCCGGCGGCAGCGGCGGTGGCTCTGGCTGCTGCCGGGCTGCTGAGGCCGCAAATGGCGGCTTTCGTAGTGGACGCCATTTGCATCCCTACACCAGCCCGTGATAGGCTACGTATATATTTACATAGCCTAACATGGCTAAAGCAGGGACGCAAATGGTATCCTCTATGCCATTTGCATTCCCGCTTTAGCCGTGATAGGCTACGTAAATATTTACGTAGCCTATCACGGCTAAAGCAGGAATGCAAATGGCGTAGGGGATGCCATTTGCGTCTATGCTTTAGCCGTGATAGGTTATGTAAATATTACGTAGATATCACGGGCTTGTGTAGGGACACAAATGGCGTCCCCTACGCAGGACACCATTTGCATCTACAGCAGTCCGGCAGCGGCTGGAGGCCTCGCTGCAGGTTGGCCTGGCCGGTGGCTCCGCAGCCTGGTTGTGGAGCGGAGCTGGCTGGGCAGGGTTCCGGGGGGAGGAACGGATCGCCTCCCCCCACCTGCAGAACCGGGCAGAGCCAGGTAAGCGGGGTTTCGTACACCCCTATCAGACAGTATTCTGACTGCATTTGTCTCCAACTCTGTTACAACGACGGCATCCATGTCAGTATGAATGACAGTGACTTTATCTGCAAAATACATGTCCATTCTGATAATATAAGATTAAGGTCCCTGTCCCCCTCCCCATCACTTTCTGAATGTATTTTTCATCCCAACTTCTAGGTGTCCTAAAATGAAAATCTTTCACTTCAGCTCCTATAGCCTGGAGAGCTGCTGGAATATTATGGCTAGAAGACTGAGTAGTGATGTGAACCAGGAATTGCTTGACTCTGTTTTACCCCAGTTCCTCCACCCCCCTAATACAACTTCTGTAGGAGCCAGGCAGCACAATCTTCTTCATGTGTATACCTATTTCCCCAGTGCTCAAACATCTCCACTGTTCCCAGTTTGTTCCTAGGCAGAATTCGAAGTACTCATGCTTGCCTTTAAAGCCCTAAGTGGCCTTTAAATCCCTAAGTGGTTTGCTTTCATTTTCTATCTATATTGTTTAGCTTTTGGTAACATATTCTGATCACTATATTATCAAGCAACTGCTTACCTGGAATGAACATTTGTTCAAGACACATGGATGGATTCATTCAGTCTTCCAATGGAATGTTTTTCTAGTTACAGTTTAGGCCGTAGTGTTTCTTGTAGGCGGCTGACAAAGATGGAAGTCGAAATGCATTTGGCCTATTTGTAGTTTTTGAAGATTTTTTTATTGTGGTTTTATTTTATTCTTATGCATTATCATGTGCATCTTTTTACATTGCTACACTATGTTAGCATAACACTTAGGTTTTATATACTCAAGTTGTATTTGTATATTGTGACACATATATGACTTTTTTACATTTTTTTTAACATTTGCACTTTTTAATATTAAACTATTTTAATTGTGGATATCCATGTCCCTTAACTCAGGATTGTGTTTACTGTCTGTGTTGTTAAGGTCCATTTCTGCTGTGTTATTATTGCATCTCTGTTTGAACAGGCACATGGCTCAAGCTTTCTGCAGGCATTCCACTTCAATGCTCACCAAAAGCTTGCAAGATGCCCAGAAAGCACCCTCCATCACCACACCCTCCTCAAGGCTCTTAAATTTACAGGGGAAGGCAGTGGCAGCAGCAGAGGCAGTGGGACTTTCTCAAGCCTTTGTACACTATCTTTTCCCACCAAGACACTGACAATACTAGCCCCATAACTAAGACTCTGCATGCAATTTCTGCTGGGAAGAAGGTCTTCTGAGTCTTGTCGCCAGCATCACCCAGCTTCATTTCCTCCTGGGATTCTCAGATTACTTACTTACTTACTTACTTAATGCATTTTTATCCTGCTTTTCAGACAATTATTGTCTCCCAAAGCAGCACACATCAATCACGAGAGAGAGAGAGAGAGAGAGAGAGAGAGAGAGAGAGGTGGGGGTGGGCCTGCCATGATACTTACAAATTACACTGACAAGCCACACAAGGGAAGGGCAGTGGAGGGAAAAGGAAGAGGGGGAAGATTGGTTTTTCAAGGGCAGAACAAGGTAGTGAGCTCTAAAGAGGCGTTTAAATGCACCTTGGCCCACCCTGATCTTCCCTTGCAGATGTTCTTGCTTGAATAGCAATTGGTGGCTCTTGTTCCCATTGTTCCACGTTATTGGGGTCTGTCTTTTTTTAAAAAATGTTTTACCTCTTTCAACCTGCTGTTTTATTATTTTACTGTGTTGTTCACTGCTCTGATATCTTCTGATGTGGAGCGGTATATAAATATGGTTAATAAATAAACAAAATAAATCGTTGATGGGTGGGACTAGTTGCTTGCGGTTTACTTCAGTTGGAATTACTGAAGTACTCCAACGAGTACTCAGTTGGAGTACTTCAACGAGTACTCGTTGAAGTACTCCAACGACCGTCAGTTGGAGGAGCTGAGTGTTCTTTGTGGCAGGGAGGCGGAAGTGAGCTTCCTGCAATTGCTCCTTCCAACAGTTAGCCCCAGTTAGGGATGCGAGGACTGTGTAAACTACGCTCCGTCTGTCTTTCGCGGATTGTCAAGCACCTTTTGTTCCATCATCTGCTCACAAACAGATGGGGATGTTGGAGAAATCCTGCACAGACCCCAAAGAGGCCGGATTCTATTGAATCCAGCCCCCTGAAGTCCGCGGAGGATCGGATCTCCTACCATGTCTTCCAGTGCAAAGTCCTCGCCGGTGGATCCTCCCTGCCGCTGGCTCCGAAGACCCAGCGATATGGCCGCCATGACCATATCGCCGGACTGTGGACGCAAATGGCATCCACTACACCATTTGTGTCCCTGCTTTGTAACGTGATAGGCTACATAATGGGAAGAAGTCCCCACCGCCCCCACCCCATGAAAGGCGCACGAAATGGAGCACTTACCTGCTCCCGTCCACGCTGCTTTGCGAATGGTGGCCATCCTGCAGCCACCATTCACTTCGTCCTCTTCATAGCCGTGATAGGCTATGTAAATACTTACATAGCCTATCACGGCTAATGCAGGGATGTCATTTGCGTCCCTGTGGAGGCCATGATAGGCTATGTAAGTATTTATGTAGCCTATCATGGCACGGGGGAAAAAAACCCAGCGTATGCAAATGGCGGCGGCTACCGCCATTTGCGTACGCTGGGTTTTTTTTCCCCTGCCATGATAGGCTACGTAAGTATTTACGTAGCCTATCATGGCTCAATACAGGGACGCAAATGGCAGTGGCTATGACAGCCGCCATTTGCGTCCCTGCAGGGCTGCCCAGTGTCCAGATGTCTGGCTGTGGGCAGCTGGAGCCAGCTGGCGGCTCTGCAGCTTGGCCGCGGAGTGGAGCCAGCTGGGCAGGATTCTGGGGGGAGGGACGGAGTGCATCCCCCCCATCGAGGATTCTGGGGGGAGGGATGGAGCGCCTTCCCTCTTCTGCGGATTGCCTGGCGCGGAGCCAGGTAAGGGATTTGTACATCCCTACCTCAGATGGATGAGAATATTTTTTTTCATCATGCGAAAAAATATGGAAATAATTATGTAAATCATTATGTAATTATTTACGTAACTATTTACATAATTTCCCTCAGCATGTAACACTTAGTGTATTGTCCCCCTTTCCATTCAACGTTTCCTCAGCAGAAACTTTAGGGATGCACAAATCCCGTACCTTGCTCCACTGATGGGCATCCATGATGGGGGGGGTAGGTGATCCCTCCCTCCCCCCGGAATCCTGCCTGGCTGGCTCTGCTCTGTGGCAAGGCCACAAAGCCGCTGGCTGGGGCCGGCCGCAGCTGGACTTCTGGCTGCTGCCGGGCTGTGGCTGCAAATGGTGGCTGCTAGGCTGGCTGCCATTTGCGTCCCTGCCAAGCTGTGATAGGCTACGTAAGTATCTATGTAGCCTACCACAGCTTGGCAGGGATGCAAATGGCGGCTGGTGTAGCGGCTGCCATTTGTGGCCGCAGCCCGGCAGCAGCTGGAACACAACCTGGAGCCGCTGCCAGAGCCACTGTCAGAGCCAGATAGGCTCCGTCCTGGGGGGATTCCATGGGGTGGCAGGGGTGATTGCTCCGTTCCACCATGGACTCCGGGGGGGGGGGCAGATTCTAAAGAATTCAGCCTCACTGGAGTCCGTGGCAAAATTCTCCAACATCCCTAAGAAAGAAACTTACATATTTTTCAATGGATTTATATGAGTAGATTTCAGGGAAGTAAAAAAAAAATCATCCGAAAGTCCATGGACTCTGCATGTCCTGAGGGGGTCACTCCGCAGTAGATTCTGCAGCTCAGATTCTTAGAAATTGGAGCTCATTTTCATCCATCTCAAATTTCTCCAGCATCCCTACTGATGGGGCATCCTGTACGGAGCAGGAGGACCACAGAAGTGATCTTTGCCTCCACAGTTCTCCCACTCTGCATTTGTGCTAGATGGGTGTTTTTGCCCATCTAGATAGGGCTCTGTGGATAGGGAGGGAAGGGGGCTGGGAGGTCTGGGGATAGCTTGTATCCCCACTTCCCCCATCCCCTCCCTCACTGCCCACAGGACCACCCCCTTTCCCTCCTCTCTAAGGTCCCTTTTGTGAACTCAGAGAGGCACCTGGCATGGTTCTCTCTGTGCCAGTTATGTAGGGGAGGGGCAGGGGACTCAGACTCCTGGGTCTGAGATCACACCACTGTCTCCAACCTTGGATCCAGGAATCCAAACTACCTTATCTCTCCCCCCGCCCGATGCTTAGGGCCCATAGGATTGCTCTGTAAATTATGGATGTGCATATTCCCCCCTTTTTTTTCATTCTTCACTCTGGACATTTACTCTGTGATGCTTTCCACTCTACCTGAATTCTAGTTTAGGGCACAATCCCATTGGGATGGTTAACAGCCTCTGAAATCAAGGGCTGCTGAGTATCCTGTGCAGGACTGGTGGAGCGCAGAGGGGATGCTCTCCTCTGTGCTCTGGCCACCCTGTGTTTCTGGCTAGAAAGCCAATTTCGGCTGTCTAGCCAGGGCACATTGGAGCAAGAGGGGGGAGGCAGCACAGCACATATGAAGTTGTGTAAAGCAGCTTCCACGGTCTTCTCCCCTCCCTACCACTGCAACTGCCCCCTTTTCACCCTTTCCATGCTCTGTTTCTGAGCATGGAGACCAGAGAAAACCACACCATCTACAATGTGGTGGGGGAGGAGGAGGGCAGCACGTTTCCTGGCAACCGTGGTTAGAGTGCTGGCTCTGACCTTGGTTCCAATAAACCACAATATCCTATGGCCCCTTAGACAGTGTGTAGTGGCCATAGGATTGAGATTGCTCTCCCCACCAGAGGTATTTCTAAAGTTAAGTTTGGAATACAAGCATGCATAGTTTGTTGCAGCTAGGGGTGGTGTGGACACCTGATTATGTCCAGGAGTCCATCAGACTCCCCCTTGCCTGTGTCCCTGGACTGTGCCTGCTGAGCCTCTGGACTTGCTTGGCCCCGCTCATGCCTTCCCAGACATTCCCCACACTCACCCAGACCCATCTGCAAGCACCCATAGGGATGGCAGAGAATTCTGCCACGGATCTCGGGGAGGCCGAATGCCAGTGCATTCGGCCCCCCGAAATCTGTGGCGGAACGGCCTGCCACCCTCCCGCGCCCGCGTGGATCCCCCTGGGACGAGATTTACCTGGGGCAGGTCTTCTGGGCGGCGGCAGCTCTGGCGGCAGCTTCAGTGACGGCAGCTGCGGCGGCTGGTCTTCCAACCGGCTGCCGCCACTGCCATTTGCAGGCTTTTTTTTTTTTACACTGACGTGATAGGCTACGTAAGTTTTTACGTAGCCTAAAATGTCTGGATAAAAAAAAAAGCGTATGCAAATGGTGGCAGCTACGGCCACCGCCATTTGCATATGCCTTTTTTTTTAACCCAGATGTTTTAGGCTACGTAAGTTTTTAAACGACTAGGTAAAACGACTAGGTAAAAAAAAAAAAAAAGTGTACGGATTTCCGGCCGCGGAGGGTTCTGGGAAAAGAAAAAACACACCCACATATGCAAATGTCAGCGGCTACGGCCGCCGCCATTTGCGTTCCTCATTTTGGGCCGTCTTAGTCTACGTAAATAATTACGTAGACTAAGACAGCAAAAATAAGGGGAATGCAAATAGCGTCCACTATGCTATTTGCGTTCCCCTTATTTTCACCGTCTTAGTCTACGTAAATATTTGCGTAGATTAAGACGTCAAAAATAAGGAACGCAAATGG